>NW_017304123.1:1546861-1556781 GCF_001594115.1 Trachymyrmex septentrionalis | reverse complement strand
AAATATAATGTATAATTATTTGTTCAAAAAATTGTTCATATGATTTAAAATTAGATATGAAAAATGAAAATTTTTTACATTAAAACCATAAAAATAATAATTCTTAGTAAAATTTATTATTAATAATAAAATGTTTCTTTGAAAGTAGAATATTTTATGATATTCATGTATATCATAAAGATATTATAAAAACGCTTACCCATGAGAGGACCATTCGGAATGACCGTAACCATCTGTGGCGACCTTGGCATATGCTCATCAAGTAGTCTGACAATATCGTGATGCAATCTCTCGCTTGCGACATCGCGAGGTAACCGATCCATGTGATCGGTGATTTCCCTGTTAGCAAACGTGTCTAGCAATGCTTTGCATGCTTCAAAGCTGCCCTCACGAGCCGCTAAGAATAATGGCGTTTCATCTTTATCATCTTGAGCGTCTCTGTTTGCACCATGCACTAACAATATGTTTACAGCGTCGACGTTGTTGACCGCTGCGGCCCAGTGCAGCGCAGTCTTGCCGCTATTATCGGCTGCATTGATGTCGGCGTCAGCGTTAATGAGGTCTTCCACCATTCCTTCGGTAGCCAAACGCGCCGCTAATATTAGTGGCGTGGTACCGTCGTGCATTCGCGCGTTCAAATTTGTCGCTCGATTGCGTAGCAGAATCTGGAAAACTCCCATAGCGTCAGCAGCGACAGCAGAGTGCAGCGGTGTACGACCAGTGTTGTCCTGCGAATTAGCATCGGCGCCCGCATCCAACAACCTCTTGGCCGCATCGGCCCGGGCGTAACGCGCAGCCAGATGTAGCGACGTCTCACCGCTCTTGTCTGTGGTAGCATTTAGATCCGCGCCTTGGGCAACGAGATCAGCGATTACCGCCGCGGTTCCGTCACTCTCATCCTCTTCCTCGCCAGTGTCGAGCCCGCCACCACGTACCGCGGCTACCATCAGTGGTGTCATGCCACATGGTCCACGCGCGTCCACATCCTGACCATGCTCGAGACTGGGCGGTGTCAATACACCCGCGTCCGGCCGTCGTATCTCAGCCGCGTCCAGATGTTGCTGTGTCCACATACGCGGCTCGGTCTCCTCGTAATCTGTGATGACGGTATGATCACTTGCGTAACCTGGCTCGATGGCACGCATCCGTTTCGACGGTGGCAGATCAGACTCGTCGTCAGACCACTGAGATTGTATTCGAGCGTTTACAACATCCATGCTCATACAGTTCACTGACGGTTGCTTATTCAAGTTACGCATTTCCTGACCGTCCGGACCGCGCCGACGTGACCGGCGTCGCTGGCCACTGCCGCTACTGGTCCTTAAGAAGCCCTCTGGGAACCATGTAACTCCAACAGCACGCTTTCGCTGTGCGGTTACCAGGACACCCACTAGTAATCCACCGAGCACCACGATGACGACACCGATGAAAACATATTTATAATTCGTTGGGTTATCCGAATAATCCGTATTCTGAGTACCTATGATACTACGCACTTGTTCGATGGGAAAGTTTAGCGATAGCGGTTGCTTCAACGCCGCAGCGGCCAAATATTCGGCCGCCTCGTTCGCTGATGAAAAACATGACGTGCCCTGAGCTAGAGTGCATTTGCGATTGTCGATCTCCAGAAAAGTAACAGCACCTTTTCTATTGGAAGGTGTCGTCGGTCGAGTATAGATGTTAAGCAACTTATTTTTCTCGGGCTTCCAAGGATATATCATTTCATTGCCGAGTTCGTCCGTTTTAACGCGAAGCGTTGTTCTTAGATAATGGCCGAGGTCACGTAAGAAGGTTGCGATGTTAGTTCGGAAACTATCCACGTCCATTCTCACAGCTATGGATATAACGCCTTCTGCCAATGACGGCGGCTCCTCATCACAATCGAGACCATCCCAGTCACATTCTTCGTTGTTGCAGCCATAATCGCAATAGCCGTTAGCATAATGCTTTCTGCAGTACGCGTCATAGATCGGGCTGCAAAAATAAATGATATAATGAATAAAAATATTACACACATAGTTATAATTAGTAAACAGTTTGTAAGAATCTTTTATTTAATATATATTCGTATAATAAAAAAAGACTAAAGAATAAAAACTTATTACGGGAACATAATACATCAAAGTGTTATAAATATACTTTGTGCTAATAAATAAAAAAAATCATTAATAGAAGAAATGACTGTGGTATTGCCAACTTTAATAATAATTTATTTTATAATGCATATATTAAGAACAATGAGGATCATATTATACAACATACAATGTTTAATTAAGAAAAGAAATTTAATTAAAAATACTTACTTGCAAGGGGGAAGTTTCGGACCACAATCTCTGCCATCGTACAGGCATTGCGGATTGTTGCAGACTTCGTCGCACACGCCGTTCATGAATAACTTCCAGCAATCTACGGGCGCGGTACAGTTGCGCCATGGATTAACGCCCAGTGAGCAATCGTTACCGTCAAACTCACAAGCCAATCGATTGCATTCCTCGTCACAGCGTCCATTATTGTACTTCGCCTTACAGTCGTTTTCGACACATTTCTGACGTTCGCGTTCTAAATTAATATCACTCATATTTTTGGGTGTATTGCCGAATATTCCACCAGGATAATTTGAATCGTATGTATCGCAATTCTTGCCAGACCATGTGGGAGGACAGTCACAAGCGTAATCACCAATTTTATTTATGCAAGGGGCATTTTGCTGACACGGATGCCTATCACATTCATTCCAAGCGTCGAATTCACAATGCATACCAGTTGTACCTGGCAAGCAGTAACATTTGTAACCATTTCCGATGATACGACACGTGCCGCCGTTCTGACATGGTTCGGAGTCGCAGTAGGAACCGGTGAATTCGCAATTGCTGCCGTGATAAGCATTATTACACATGCAAACATGACTATTGTGTTTGGCTATGCAAAAACCACCATTCTGACATGGAGAACTATCACAGAAATTCATTTTGACCTCGCAGTGACGGCCCATATAACCCTGTTTGCAGTTGCAGTGATAATTGTTAACTAATTGTACGCAGTCCTGTGTACCGGGCGAGGTACACGGATTTGACAAACACTCGTTAATATCGCCTTCGCATCTTGGTCCGACGAAACCAGGCGGACATTTGCATTCGAAGCCACCCACTTTGTCAGTACAGGTACCATTATTGTGGCAAGCGGTCATCGTGCAGTCATCGATGTTAACTTCGCATATAAAACCAAGAGTACCGGGTGGACAGGAACATGTAAAGTTGTTGATTAGATCGTGACAAGTACCACCGTTCTGACAAGGATTTGGTCGGCAATCGTCAATGTTGAGTTCGCAATTCTGACCTTGGAAACCTTTGGTGCACTGACACTGGTACGAGCCAATGAGGTCTTTGCAGGTTGCGCCATTCTGACATGGCGCCGAGTCACACTCGTCTATCTCTTCCTGACAGTAAGAGCCAGTGTAACCGTCGAGGCAGTGACAACGATGACTGTTGCCTATGTTTTCGCAAGTGCCGTTGTTACAAAGACTGTTCTCTGGTACGCCTTTCCGTATGGCGGCGTCTTTGCACGAAACCATCTCCACGTCGCATACCTTGCCAGTCCATCCGGGCGAGCAATTGCAATGATACTTGTTCATGTGTTGCACGCACGTTGCTTGGTTCTCGCATGGATTTTCAGCGCACCAGTCTACGAATTTGTCGCATTGCTTACCGGTGTAACCGTACGGACAGTGGCATGTGTAGTACTGTATATGATCATGACAAGTAGCACCGTTTTGACAGGGTGAGCTGTCACATTCGTTGATACGATATTGACAGTTCGAGCCTGTGTAGCCAGTCTTGCAGACGCATGTGTAGTTGTTAATACCATCGATACACGTTCCACCGTTCATGCAACTACTGTCCGTACAGTCTTCGTCATTGGTTTGGCAATTAATGCCAGAGAAGCCAAGTTGACATTGGCACGTGTAGGAATTAACGTATTCCTTACAAATGGCACCGTTTTGACAGGGTTGCGACAGGCATTCGTCGATGTCAACTTCACAGTGTTTGCCGCTGAAACCGTCGACGCAGAGGCACGTGTAATCACCGACACCGTCTAGACAGGTGCCGCCATTCTGACAAGGAACTGTGAACAAAAAAAAAGATTCTCTTTGAGTGTCATACGACGACGTTTATTAAATGCGTTTAATATAATTCCATGCCATCGCGCGATAAAACAGATGACGCTCTATGGACTCGCATTAAGAGTCTTACTCTTAAATGAAAGCGAAAGAAGATCTGCATCTGTAGCAAGTAAGGAAAAAAAAGCAAAGAACAGCCGGTGGTTCGTACTCACATGATGCACAGTCATCGGTATTGATGATGCAATCACGGCCCTCGTAGCCTTTCGCGCACTGGCAAAGGTAAGAGCCGTTGGTGTTCCGGCAAGTGGCACCGTTTCTGCACGGCGACGTCATCACGCACTCGTTCACGTCTTCGTCGCATAGCCTGCCCGTATAACCGACCGTACATGTGCACGCAAAATCGAGGAAGTTCGATGATGGCGAGCATTTTGCCCCGTGAAGACATCTGGAAATGACACAGCAACGTTACAAAGTCGTTCTATCATGCGGGATCATTCATGAAAATGTGTTTCATCGAAATTAAGAGACACTCTTGAGGCTCCAGTTCTTCGCTGCAGCTATAATTCAATGTGATTGCAGTGAAGAAACAGGAACTTTAAAGGAGCTGTATGATAAAATCACAATGTCATAATAATAAGCTAAAGTTCAATAGCGATTTTGCACAAGTAAAATTAATTTAAAACAGTTTACAACATAAATTTATTTTATGTTATGTTTAAAAAAAAAATGATTAAAAATATGTTTTTCTTTAAAAAAGTGGATAATATCCTGAAACTTTACAATTTAAAAAAATTTGAAATTCTGTAAAACATAAAAGCAGCTCTATAATATTTACTAAAATCAGTATAAAATTTTGTAATACTCTGACTATTACGCTCCCTATTGGAATATAATAATCCGAAAGAGCAACCTCAGAATTCCCCTCTCTATACAATATATGCATACGAGAATTTAGCTACGTATCCTCATAAATAAAATGAGAAAGGAAAATCATACTTGTTCGGCGAGCAGGGATCCAGCTTGTCCTCGCAATTCCTGCCGGTGTGGGGCAACTCGCAGACGCATTTGTAGTCGTTAACGAGATCGATGCAAGAACCACCGTTCTGGCAGGGGTTGTTGGAGCAGTCGTCGATGTTGGTCTCGCAATTGGTGCCGGTGTAGCCGGGTAGACACTTGCAGCTGTAGCCGTTTAGATGGTCGTTGCACGTGCCACCGTGCTGGCAGGGGTTTGAGCCACACTCGTCGATATCCGCCTCGCACCTCTTGCCGCCGTAACCGGGCAGGCAATGGCAGATAAACTGGCTCACCCCGTCTTCGCAAGTACCACCGTTTAGGCAGGGCGAGCTCGCGCACTCGTCCACGTCGCTCAGGCACCTGGCGTCGTAGTAACCACGTGGGCAATCGCATTTGAAGCCGTTTATCAAGTCGACGCAAAGGCCGCCGTTCGCACACGGATTACTTGCGCACTCGTTTATGTCAGTTTCGCAGTGTTGACCGGTGAAGCCGGGTTCGCATTCGCAGGAGTACCTGAAAGATAAGAAATTGAGTTTACTGAAAAACGAAAGAGAGCGTACGTAGCAATATGTCGATACTTTACTAAATCCTATCTGCATTCGGATCACTCAGTTGTTTAAATATCAATATATAATAATTGATTTTTAATGAAGAAATTTTAAGGTAAAACAATACATGCCAGATTCGCGAAACATTTATGGGGTATTTAAATTATCATCATACTCAAGTGGCATGCGTATTCGAAATCGAAATATAAGACGTTTTATGTTCCAATTTCAGACATGCGTGCTCTCTGTTCTCTGTCTAGATAATTATTTTTAATTAATATGATTTATTAATTAATATAATTTACTATTGTACTATTTTCAAAAAGGTTTCATTTTCAATGAGAGTAAAAAAGGAAATTTCATAATTAAGTTACTTTTAAATGTTATTGCACGTTATAGAATCGTAGTTCTTTTAATCCAATACTTCTTGTCGATTTATCATTCGCACAAGATATACTTAACACATTTACATATTTAATTAAATAAACATATCTGATCAATCCTGCCGAATTTTCGTATCCAAAGAAAAGATAATAATTGTGTAAATAAATGACTGTACCAGTGCTGGAATTTACTTGCAACTTCTGACCGATTTTCAGTTTAGTTCCTGCCTCTTATCAACAACCTGTGCGCAAGTGAGATGAGGAGTGGAAACCAAGTGGCGAAAATCGGCCAAAAGTTATAAGTCAATTTCACCGATGTATCCGTAGCAGTTTCTAAAGAGCTGTAATGTTTTAAAAGATAATGAATTTGACCAAAACGCACAACGTATGTTTTTTCTTTTTCAAACTTACCTGTTGATACCGTCGATACACCTGGCTCCGTTTCGACAAGGATTGCTGTAGCACTCGTTGACGTTGACCTCACAATTCTCACCAGACGTGCCCGGTCGACAGACGCATAGGTAGCCGTCGATACGATCCTCGCACCTACCGCCAAACTGGCACGGGTTGCTTTCGCATTCGTTGATTTGCGTCTGGCACAGATTACCGGTGAAGCCAGGGGAGCAGTTGCAGGTGAAGCTGTTCTCGCCGTCGATGCAGATACCGCTACGGCATGGATTCGAGGCGCAGTCATTGATGTTCGTCTCACAGGAGTCGCCAGTGAAACCGGCCGGACATTCGCACGTGTACCTCGCGATACCATCCTGACAAGTACCGCCGTTTTTGCACGGTGACGAGATGCAATCGTCGATGTTGATCTGGCAGTGGGTGCCGGTGAAACCCTCGGCGCAGGTGCACTTGAAGGCGTTGATGAGATCACTACAAGTACCACCGTTCATGCACGGCCTTATCGCACATTCGTCTATGTCGATCTCGCATTGAGTTCCAGTAAAGCCTGGAAGAAGGGAAGATTGCAAATGTACTGTGTGTAATATACAAAAAGAGAGAGAGACCAATGTAAGATATAAGAAGTACGCGTATAAATTGTACGAAGAAAATATTAGCATTTTAATATTAATTAGCGCGTCCATTGTATAAAGATTTTGATAAAGTACGTAAATATGTGATAAATAATACACAGTTTAACGACATATACGCGCAAAAAAGAACTTAGTAATATTAGCTAAATACTCGTATCAGTTGCTGGTTCAAACTTTGCTGTACTTGCTAAAAGTTGGCTATCGAAGATAAAATACGTTTGCTTCCGACGTCCAATTTTATTAGTTAAAATCAAAAGCGTACTTAATACGAGTAGCTAGGTAAGTGCCATCTATTCCTCACTATCTTAGTAACCGAGCATTTCACTCGGTTGCTATTTTACTCTAGCAAAGAATATCTTTCGCTGCAGCACCTAAATTTTAGCAGCTAATAAATTGAGCTTTGGCGGTAACGGCATTAGCTGTCTCTGTTATAAGGACACATTTCAGCTGCGTTGGCTAATCTTTTCTCTAAGTGTAGATTTGCCAAGGTCAGATAATCAGGCAAATGTATTCATAGATAGTCTTTATAAGTGTGACACGTTCGAATAAGTGATCAGGATGGATGAAGTCATCGTCATAACTGGTACAATTAATGTTAAATTAATCAGCTATATCGATAGACAGGAATAGACGTAGATCGGAGAAATAATTGCACGCTCGATCAATCGACCGGATACCTTTTTTCAGTAAGTTTTCTTGCTATGCGAAGTCAGGAATGATTCTTGACGGGTAATAATCGCGTCAATTATCAGGAATAATTAGAGGATAGCAGATGGCAATAATGCTGAAGAACAAAATCAATTCAACAGCTCTCATGCATGGATCTTCTATGAGGAAGATTGCGGATCGGCTGTCAGTGCATGATCATCGCCATTAGATAAATGTCGTTTACGATATGCGTTAATTATGAGGAATTTTAAAAAAGCATGTTTCAAATAACTGATAAAAATTTAAAATGATCAAAGCTGACATTATTGGTACAACTATAATATAACTATAAAGTAATACAAAAAATCAAATAATTAAATAAATAGTCACTTTTAGTGACTCTATTATTAACCCTCCAATGTAATTGGATTTTAGAGGCACAATCGACTTTTTAATTGTATATTCCGATAGATATTTACATTTAAATTTACATAAAAAATAAATAAGATACAATCTAATTTATATAACTTAGTAAAAACATGTTGGTGTTTACTAAGCTTTTACAAGTGTATAACAATTTTTTTTCAAATTTTTGCGCAGTCTGGAACAATATAAAAATCTGCACTGAAATTCAAAGAGCCAGATTGCAGACGAAGGGTGAAAATTTCACATTGCTGACGGAAGGTTAAATTCATCATCAATATTTCAGCGTCATATTTAGATTTATCAAATTTACGACTAACTGTATATTTACTTCTTTACCGTGAAAATGTCAAATCCATCGTGTTTTACTGCCCTTCCGCATGATATTCCTGACGATCCCTGCACCAGGTAGTCTTAATGGTCAAGTTTCTTTGCTTTTGTCAACATTGTGAGGCTAATGCGTGTTCATTCATACACAAATTGAGCCGGGCGAATCTCTATTGCATCGAGTGTTGCAAAAGAAGAAACAAAGAAGCGAGGAAACGAAGAAGAAAGAGTAGAATGGGGCACGCACGCGACGCATTCTCGCCGCAGGTGGTCTAATTATGTTATACTGAAGAATAATCCTGAAGCAAGGCAGCTGGTACATACGAGAATTATTTTCACTATATACGTACTAAGATTTTAGCTGATTATTTCTGAAAGCCTAGCAGTGAGCTGGAAATATTGCTGAATCAATATAGATGCGTCATGCAATTGTATTTCCTTTTTAGAGTTAAAAAATAATGATTTATATAAAACAGCCTTATAATACTTGTATATTGTGTATCTTGATGTTTGTAAAGTCGCCAAAAATTTTAACAAATATACACATATATATGTATATATTATTATACAAAGACAAATAATAGAACATTTTACATCAAAGAAAATATTTTAAATGAAAGAACCTGAAAAATTGGGAAAAATAACAAAATATTCAGGTGAAATGTAAAATCGAAATATTAATTATTTATGTTATATACAAGTTTTCGATGTTGAGAAAGTAAGTGACGATTTTTTTTTAAGAGAAGTGATGGTTTTTTTCTTAACATCGAATGAACCGATCGATAAGCCGCTTATGCGTTCGATATCGAAGGATGATTTTGCAAAGCGGCGTATAAGAAATCCCGTCGTCACGTCGATGCATCGCGACGCCTCGAAGAGCATTCTTTGATTCTCGTCAACCGGATGACGCGCGGATTTTTTATCATATTTACATTCAGTCGATACTTTTTTCTCCTTTGCTTTCGTCCATTCGCGCAGACAATGATGCAGCTAATTTACTTGTGAATGCACGTACGAGAAGCGGCGGATCCCTGTGGCTTCCTTTCGAATCTTAAAGTCCCCCGTCCGACCATATGAATCACGCGTTACGTGTGGCGACGTATTATCGCTTGAATGTTATCGCAAATTTCGCAAGTCATTAATAAATTTTACAAGTGCGAAATTGTTTCGTTGCACACAAATTCTGGGAATAACTTCTATAAGCGAGCTGATATATAAGATTGCGGAGGATTCAGAAATCGATGGAACTTTTTACCTGCTACCTAGTTTTCAGTTAATTTGAAAATAAGATTATTTTTTCATAAAGATTCTATTTTTTTTTATCAA
This sequence comes from Trachymyrmex septentrionalis, assembly GCF_001594115.1. NCBI lineage: Eukaryota > Metazoa > Arthropoda > Insecta > Hymenoptera > Formicidae > Trachymyrmex > Trachymyrmex septentrionalis. Next base: position 1,546,952 of record NW_017304123.1, on the reverse strand, counting down.
TTTATTCTTTTTCGTCGTATTTATGTATTAGGAAAATCGGAAAATTCAAATTTTCCGAAATCAGAAAACTCGATTTTCAACGATATTATAA
>NW_017304123.1:1532697-1546761 GCF_001594115.1 Trachymyrmex septentrionalis | reverse complement strand
TCAATTCAACAGCTCTCATGCATGGATCTTCTATGAGGAAGATTGCGGATCGGCTGTCAGTGCATGATCATCGCCATTAGATAAATGTCGTTTACGATATGCGTTAATTATGAGGAATTTTAAAAAAGCATGTTTCAAATAACTGATAAAAATTTAAAATGATCAAAGCTGACATTATTGGTACAACTATAATATAACTATAAAGTAATACAAAAAATCAAATAATTAAATAAATAGTCACTTTTAGTGACTCTATTATTAACCCTTCAATGTAATTGGATTTTAGAGGCACAATCGACTTTTTAATTGTATATTCCGATAGATATTTACATTTAAATTTACATAAAAAATAAATAAGATACAATCTAATTTATATAACTTAGTAAAAACATGTTGGTGTTTACTAAGCTTTTACAAGTGTATAACAATTTTTTTTCAAATTTTTGCGCAGTCTGGAACAATATAAAAATCTGCACTGAAATTCAAAGAGCCAGATTGCAGACGAAGGGTGAAAATTTCACATTGCTGACGGAAGGTTAAATTCATCATCAATATTTCAGCGTCATATTTAGATTTATCAAATTTACGACTAACTGTATATTTACTTCTTTACCGTGAAAATGTCAAATCCATCGTGTTTTACTGCCCTTCCGCATGATATTCCTGACGATCCCTGCACCAGGTAGTCTTAATGGTCAAGTTTCTTTGCTTTTGTCAACATTGTGAGGCTAATGCGTGTTCATTCATACACAAATTGAGCCGGGCGAATCTCTATTGCATCGAGTGTTGCAAAAGAAGAAACAAAGAAGCGAGGAAACGAAGAAGAAAGAGTAGAATGGGGCACGCACGCGACGCATTCTCGCCGCAGGTGGTCTAATTATGTTATACTGAAGAATAATCCTGAAGCAAGGCAGCTGGTACATACGAGAATTATTTTCACTATATACGTACTAAGATTTTAGCTGATTATTTCTGAAAGCCTAGCAGTGAGCTGGAAATATTGCTGAATCAATATAGATGCGTCATGCAATTGTATTTCCTTTTTAGAGTTAAAAAATAATGATTTATATAAAACAGCCTTATAATACTTGTATATTGTGTATCTTGATGTTTGTAAAGTCGCCAAAAATTTTAACAAATATACACATATATATGTATATATTATTATACAAAGACAAATAATAGAACATTTTACATCAAAGAAAATATTTTAAATGAAAGAACCTGAAAAATTGGGAAAAATAACAAAATATTCAGGTGAAATGTAAAATCGAAATATTAATTATTTATGTTATATACAAGTTTTCGATGTTGAGAAAGTAAGTGACGATTTTTTTTTAAGAGAAGTGATGGTTTTTTTCTTAACATCGAATGAACCGATCGATAAGCCGCTTATGCGTTCGATATCGAAGGATGATTTTGCAAAGCGGCGTATAAGAAATCCCGTCGTCACGTCGATGCATCGCGACGCCTCGAAGAGCATTCTTTGATTCTCGTCAACCGGATGACGCGCGGATTTTTTATCATATTTACATTCAGTCGATACTTTTTTCTCCTTTGCTTTCGTCCATTCGCGCAGACAATGATGCAGCTAATTTACTTGTGAATGCACGTACGAGAAGCGGCGGATCCCTGTGGCTTCCTTTCGAATCTTAAAGTCCCCCGTCCGACCATATGAATCACGCGTTACGTGTGGCGACGTATTATCGCTTGAATGTTATCGCAAATTTCGCAAGTCATTAATAAATTTTACAAGTGCGAAATTGTTTCGTTGCACACAAATTCTGGGAATAACTTCTATAAGCGAGCTGATATATAAGATTGCGGAGGATTCAGAAATCGATGGAACTTTTTACCTGCTACCTAGTTTTCAGTTAATTTGAAAATAAGATTATTTTTTCATAAAGATTCTATTTTTTTTTATCAATTTATTCTTTTTCGTCGTATTTATGTATTAGGAAAATCGGAAAATTCAAATTTTCCGAAATCAGAAAACTCGATTTTCAACGATATTACTCTTCTTTATTCATTGTTCAGCATTAGGTGATTTGAGAAACCAGCCCATCTCAAATATGCTCGCTTGATCGATGCTATAGAGACTTCTTGTTCTTGTATTATTTTAAATTTACATACAAATACGCCTGCAGGAATATTTTGAATTATTAAACACGTCTCCAGACGGCGGAGCTCGTCATAGAAACATTTTTCATAAATGACAAGGCCGATTTAATGCGCCATTGTCTCTGAAGAAACATTTCACATAAATGACATTTTTAACTGAACAAATTTCAATTTTCTTACTACAAGATAATAAATATATGTTTTTATACACCTAATTACAAAGTAATTGCTCTGAAAATCTTACAAGAAACAATGTATGATCTACTCCATTCAGAAGAACATAGACGAATGAAGGGTTGTCAACACGAAGAGAACGGATACAAGCTGGTCTGAAAAGCCATAATTAATTTGAAATAAACCGCTTAATTTTCTCGATGCGGTGCTATTATTAACAGCTTCAAGGGAGCTTCGAAGACATTAATTTACTTAGGGATTGCCGAACCCGTTGAGAGCCATACGGGGATAGTCTCTGGATCGTGCAAAAGAAAGAACAAATATTCGGTCTAGCGAGAAAGGCTCTTTTTCTTTTTACCTTCTTCCGTATGCATTCCCGATCGCTACACGCATCTGATTCAGTTCGGGAGCTGGTATTATCCTTCGTCGGACGACGTATCCTGCGATAGACGTTGCCGTCCACGCCTCTCTTCTAATATCCGTAATGCTCACTTGTCAATCCTTTCCGCGGACCAAATGAATAGCTGCCGATTCATAAATATCGCGTTGCACCGATACATCGGTAGTTCTCGAGCAGAAACTGGTCGAGTTCACTTTTTGCTCTGTACTGACTAAGATATTTATTAAGTCTAGACCGTGTGCGAGAGCCATCGTGCTCACATCTGCCTCCCAAAATTCTTTTTGCGTTAAATAAATATATATAATTTCATATAACTTCTCATGATACCTTTAAATTCATATCTATTTTTTGTATTTTATATATATATAAATAATAAAGTTATTAGAGCACTTGAAAAATATTTTAATTATATCACTTAATTACGTTAATATATTTCTAGAAACGTATGCAAATCAACGGAGATTGGAGTCGGGTTTCCTGTGTTTCTCTCATCTATAGTAAGACATATTCACATAAAACACACGTTTGAATAAAATACATAACCCCCCTCCCCCCAATGAGTAGCCATATATCCCACCCTTATGGGATATATAAAAATGCAAGGGTTTAAAAACGTTCATTTTTTAGTACGAAATATAAATATTTCGGATTTCTAATATTTCTTTTATAACAGTAGACAGTAGAAAGTTTTTACTAATATAGTTCGTTTACTTCAGACAGTAAATAATACTTAATAAATTCAATTTTTGATAGGTGTGAAATACCTACTACGCTACGTTCGTGCTCATAATATTTTCTATAACCGATGTAGATTAACTTTAATCTCGGTTCAACTTACTCTTCGTCTTTTTCCAATTTCTAAAGATTAGACACATTGGTGGAAATGGACATTAGTGAAGTGAATAGAAACGCTCTGTTTCAAATCGCAATAGAATTTTTCAAGTTAAAGCCAACGTCGAACAGTATTTCACAATCGAGTTAAAATAACAAATGTACGATTTTTAATAGCTTTAACCATATTTGAGTAATTATTTATATTTACGCGAGTTTACGAATCGGCAATAATTTAAAGATAACTACGATCCGCGCGCGACTGACGTTTCCATAACATGCACGAGTCGAATTGTATCGAATTTAATCTTAGCATCAACGCAGCATCAGTTCGTACGATCGAACAGCGTACCAGAAGGAACAATTTACTTACCTGTCGAGTATCAAAGAGAGTAGAGGAAGGGGAGATTTACGTGGGAGAAGCGACGCCAGATCACGCGTGCCGGAATGATGATGAAGATAATGACTCTTGCCGTTCTGTGCATCATCGCGACTCCGTAGAATCCGTTCCATTTGCCGTAATTTCGACACGGCGCTGATCCGCACGAATCAATTCCGGGTTCGATATCGCTTGAGCACCTATAGCGGTACCGAGATTGTGGAGCGATGCGAATTTTCTCGATCGATCGCCTGAATTCACCGATCGATACCAACGGATCGATACTTTTTCGACGCAACGCGGTGGCACGCGAGAGGCGGCGGAAATGTATGTACCCGAGTGCAGGTTTCTTTCTTTCTTTTTTTTTTTTTTTTAACAATATGGTTGAGTTCCAAATCGATCGGCTGTTCGTTGATCGTTTAAAGGTGAATTTTTTTTTCGAGACGCTTGCACAGTGCGAGATTGCGGAGATCGATCGAGCGAAGAGTAAAGCGTGAGGAGATAAAGCGGAATAATACAACGTGATTACGGGGCGAGGAACGGTACCGGCGAAGACAAGGAAGCTCGCATCGCACCGTAATTCTGATTCTGCACCGAGGCAGAACTCGGTGTATAATAAAGAAGCGGCGGAGGTCCGTTTCGTTTGATCTCCGCGCGGGAGATACGACGACTCTCGACGAATCTTTCGACTCTCGACTAGCTTGCAACATTGTCTATTAAAGCGCGATCGAGAGATTATAATCGATCCGATCGATCTGTACTGAGCAATTTGCGCGGTACATGCACCAATTGTTCGCACTTCGTTCTGTTCAAGTTCTATATACTTTCTTTCTTTCGTTGAAAGCGATTAAAATATCATGCTTGTCATTATCATGTTATGGCGATAAGATTTTTTACGATGTTCGTGTTTCTCGAATAAAAATATTTCATAACAATTTTTTTTTTTTAATAGCGCGCAAAATATCTTCTTCAGGCAAACATTTTATCTGATACTTTGTAATGTTGACGTTTTACATTATCGTCTACCGTTAGTCTGTGTGCTCGAAAACAATCTAGTTATTTAGTAGTTTTAATAGAATTAATTAATATAAAATTAAATATATGTATATAATTAATATCATACATTAAACTCCGTTTCAGGACTTTGACAAAAGACAAAAAAAAAAAAAGAAAGAAGAAAAAAAGAATTAAAATTGATTAAAATTTCAACTGGATTGTCGGAAAAAGTGAAGCAATCCTATCTACATAACAATTCTTCCAGAAATTCTGTTCTGCACGACAATTTAAGATTCTGATTCCAATCTTTGACTCCAAAGTGCTCGACTCTGTAACGCATGAATTTACTTGGCAATCATCGACGCCCGCTAATGAACAGTTAATCCAGCCCATCGCTTGCACACGAGAGAGAGAAGCGTCAGAAGCATACGCCACAGAGAATGCAGCTAAGAAAGAGAGAGGGAGAGAGAGAGGGGAAAGAAAGCAAAGAGAAACCGATCTCTCTGCCTGCAACAGCTTGAACGCGCCGTCGGTGGTGTTGCGCACTCCCACGTTTGGCCAGGCGTGTTTAGATAATTGTAATCTATTGCCTCGCCGCGGTGTTCTCGTAGCGTGGCCTACGCGTTGATAAACTATGCGAAACCTAACCGTGGCTCGCAACTCCTCGCGAGAAGCGCAGCTTCTCTTCTCTCCACCTCTCATCCCTCCCCTGCTCACTATCTCTGCCTCTCTCACCCGATCCTGCATGTGTGTGTGTGTCTCTTTCTTACCTTTGATATTCGGTACGAATGCACACACCCAGTGAACGCGCTCGTGCGCAATATGGACCGTGGCGTACGGATGCTGCGCTCGAATCCGCGTGTATACGCGGAGTACCGGAGCGAGGGCATACATCGGCGGGGCTATTACGATATGATAGGGGCACCGCTCGTTTAAATTAGAAAAGCGATATCTCGTTATATGTGCAACGTCGCTCTCGATCTCGCCGCGCGAGGGAAAAGCGTTTGAAGCGTGTAAAGGGAGCAGTGAATCAGAACATCATTCACGATTTTGAGTCATCTTTGACATCTTCGGTGTCAACAATTGCATATCGACACATGAGCGAATATACAATATAATTTCTGAATACGCGATTATTGATATAGCGAAAAAATCGCGAGTGATCGAAACGTCTATATATATTATTGATTTACTTAATTAAAGTTTACGCACACAAAAAAACTAGTGTTTTGGTTCTTATAGGCGTTTCATCTCTTTGATTTATATTCCGGAGAACCTTCCTTCATTTGATTTTAAATTTGTCTACAACTATATTTGAGATTCTCTTAAAATATAGCTCATTTAGTCGTTAAAGTAATACAGACGTCGTTATAGCGTTAAGAAACTTCTTAATATTCACTTAACAAATTACAAATGGGCATTTAAGAATCGACGCTGTAAATAATTGCGCGTTTACTTCGATCGATCTAAAACAATTCTCTATAAATAATATATTCGTCGAATGTTTCGGCTAACTTCTAGCCTTCATCAGCGAACGTATTACATAAAATCCGTGAAAATCCTGATCCTGTGCATTTTTAGCATTAACAATAAATACAAATCTATATATTAATCAAAATACGAGATAATATTTTATTAATATATCGAAACCATCAGCTTTATCAATATTTTTTTCGCTCGCGTAACACAGCCTGTTCGAAAATTATCATTACATTCCTATTTTTACGATAATAATATACGACAATCATATAAGGATGGACATGTGATTATTCGCAGTAATTATACTCTGACATCAAATTTCCCATAACCAGTTAATAAGCTGGATGATCAACGATATTTAATCCTAAATATATTAAATGAATATTAGAGTCGACAAGTATTAAAAAATTTCCAGGAATTGCTGTGGAGATTCACCTCAAGAGTCAAATACAAATTCTTTTTCTCGTGAATTAAAACTTAAGACGAAACGACGATAATAAAGTAAATATAATATATATTATATAAGTCGATTTATGCTGCGGTGTCAATCGTCGCAATGAAAATGTATTATTTTTGGCTGTAGGCTTTTAGTGGTCGGTTAAATAACAAAAATATGAAGAATTATGTAACTCAGTATCTTTTAAACTAATACCGTTCTTTTGTCGCTTGATGTTTATCACTTCTGATGTTAGTCTTTTATCGTAGCTCCGTTCTGTGTCTAATATTTGTACCGTTATTCCATTCAAAATCATTAATATTCACTCATTTACAAACCAAATATTACCATCTTTCAAAAATTTCACCGTTTGGCATATTTAATATTAAACGTACATATATATTTCCCCTTTTACATATTATTTTCACATTTCATTCGGTCTCTGACCGTTTGGATATTGTTTAATCATGCCGATACGACAGCATGATTTTCTCAATAACCTTTTCGTCTCCACCGGCGAAACCTGCCGGTATTATTGCCGCGAATGACCCGAAGGAACACATCTCGCGAGCGAGAGGACGTAAATTCAAACTTCATTCTCTACGCTGCCAAGATTCGTGAGAGGATACGCAGCAGTTTCCGTAAGTGGTCCCTTCATGAGAGATCCATTCCTGGCCCGCGGCGGAAACCAGCGCGCTGCACGCTGGTACAATCTCCGAAGGAAGTTTCAGGGGAATTCCTGTTCCTTAGACTTTTACGGACACGTTCTACGTAGAATACGATAACTTATTGCGTGATACATCCTGCGTGTCATTTACTGCTCCACCGAATATTCCATCGTTCCTATTCGACGTTTAACGAATACAATATTTCTAAAACGATGCTGTACACCTCGATCAAATGGTTGAGAATGAAAAAGCTATGAAGCATGAAGAAGAATCGCATGTCTCAAATGGAATCGTGGGGTACTTTTTCAATATCCTATTAATCTTCACTGAAGCAAATTCAAAGTCGATCGAATCTTGTAATTATTACATTCCGTCCAGTGGAACGAGAGAAAAGAACTATGGTTGATATAGGAAAAATATGATTGATCGCTATGATTTATTTAATTGTTATTTAAATGATATTATATCAGGTAGGATTGTTTAGATTTCATTCGACACCTCAAACTTTTGTTGTTATGACAGATGATGATGCATTTGCACGAAAGTCACTGTTTCTCTAGAAATGTATCATATATATGTTACTATTATAAATTTCATATTGATGCATCAATCAAATTTCTCATCTTCATTGGAATTTTTTAATTTTAGTTTTATACATTTTATCTCTTAAGGAATTCCGCTTTTATCACATCCTGTATATTTAATCTTTTCTTTGTACATGCATCAGTTTCTGCTATTCTTTTGTGTACGAAAGTTTAACATCTCTATGGTAAATTCTGAAAAATATTCAATAGGATTACGTTTCCTCGTAAAAGCAGCAATTTGTCTTTAAATCCCAACAGATTATTAATAATAAAAACACAGATTACGTTTCTATTAACGGATAACTAATGATAAAACGCAGATTATGTTAATAATCGACGGTATCGATAACGAGAAAGACTCCGAGTTATCGCGAAGCGCGAATGATCGCAGGTCGAGGGTCAATCACGGTCAAACTTGTGAGAAGGAAAGGCGAAGGTGAGACATCGAGCAGGTGCTGCTGCAAGTACTCGCTTGATTTTCACGATTAACGGTCGCGGGTGCGTCGGAGAGAGGAAGCTTGACTGCTACCTGAGTAAGCAACATTCGCAACGTGTTGCCCTCTTCGTTCACCCTTCCACGTTCATGCCATCGGTTCTTCTTATCTGCCGCTATCTCCGTTCCTCTTACTTTGATTCTCGCCCCTCATGATGACGTTAATGCGCGACGACATAATGACGAGTCGCACAGGCTAAGAAGTCGAATTGCTTGCGGTGGTAACGGCAGTGGACTGCGTTATTTACCGAATCGAATGAAAAAGAGGACCCATCAGGCCCCTCATCAAGGAAATGAGAGGACATCGCGAGATCGAAGTCCTCCTTCTGCCCGCCTCTTCGTTCCCTTTCTCCACCATCTCTCTCGCCTCTCCATCGTCTCGTCTTCATCCAGGTTGCTCGTGGAAGGCAGTGCATCATTGAAGGCAAAAAAAAAAAAAAAAAAAAAAACTGTTGCTCCGCACCGTAATGCACCAAATAAATATCGGAGCTTTACAAATCGTCCACGCTTAATTGCGCCGCCAAATCAGTCGGTTTAATGAGCTCGATAATTACCACAGCCATGCCCGAGGGTATCGCTTTTCACACGCATGCCAAGGTACGTACGTGCCCTCCTTAATGTGGGATGCCATCAAATTTGCCATCACCAACGTACGCGCAAACGAACAGTGTTACGCAACATGAGTTAACCCACGCATTGATACAGTTTCGAATAAATTGAGTTTAAAAAAGTATATATATACATACGTTGCCAATTCGTGCATGCATAATTCGTCCGTTTAGATTCAAAATTTCTTGAAATTGCAGCAACCGATTAATTTTTTTACCATAAGATACGAATTCTATTTATGTCCTGCGAAAATGACACTCGGGACGAACGCGTTTTAGCATTAACAATAAATACAAATCTATATATTAATCAAAATACGAGATAGTATTTTTTGCGATAACAATATACGACAATCATATAAGGATGGACATGCGATTATTCGCATTTTGAAGATAAATACTGAGATCAGTATTCATAATCAAAGATAATTATAGACACTCCATCTCTGATTGAAATCGTAATTATATTCAGATTCACGTACATAAATCTCCTATGATTGATGGGTCGTTTATAAATGTAATTATTAAAATATTTAACAATTCATTGTCCGTTTCCTCTTGAAATACTATAATCAGAAAATATTTAGAGATCGCAGAATTCACAGGACTACGGTTTTCCGTCGGAAGATAATTGATTATAAGTAAATCTCGGTCGAGAGTCGGCAGGCGAAAAGTGCGCGAAGCCGAACTCTTCGTTATTCGTTATGAAATCCGCGATTTACTGATGCGTCGTGTATACGTCAACTTAACTGTAAAATCTTTCGAAGGGCGAGACTTCATCTGATAGAGCCACGATTATTCGTCCGAGACCTGTCGACTGAAATCGCGCGCGGTGCGTCCAGCGAGGTGCTAACGGTAGAAGAAATTCTTAATCGCCACGCGGTCATCTAATTCTCGGATGATCGATTCAAGAATTTCGGATCCTGCGCGGCTTTCTACGAATATCAGAAAAACTCCGCTGCATTCTTGATCGCCGCAAGGATGCCACGCATCGACGCCCAGAGGTAAACCACATATTCCCGGTTATAGCATGCGCGTCATGTTAGCTAAGTTTTGAATTTTTCACACGTTTCAAATTGCCATCTTATCTGTCGTGGATGCGGAAGTGGTTACTGTGGTGTACAAAAATTCGTACAATTATATTGAGTTAAAGTGCGTTATTACAGATTTATCTGAAGATGTTTGATGATGTGTCAAATGCGTTTATAACGTATCAATCAATGATCTTTTATCCTAAATTCTTACTGCTCTTCAATTAGAAGAATTACAATTAGTTGAATCTCTCTCATTAAAATATATCTTGAATGAGATCCTGCATCTTAACACTTTTATCAGTCGTTACGTATCAGTCGTTCGTATACGTTGTGGAGCACAGTATTTCAAGAATAAATTTTAAATTCTCAAACTGCATATATTAGAAAGAATTTCTATTCTTCCCAGCAACACAGTATGTCATCTCTCAAAAGTCTGCATTTCTACCCATCTAACTGTAAATTGCTGTTAAGAGGGCGAGGCACTTCTTCGGCTAGAGAAGACGATTCGCCGGAAGAAATAAAAAATCCGGAAGCTCAACGCGCTCGTAAACCCGAATGCGTTTCTGCCGTGGCGAAGCGCTGGAATTTCCTCGCGTGGATTCCACGCCGTGGCGTTCGGCGATGCATCGCTATGCATTGCACTGCATCATTGCGGCAATATTAGCGGAGAAGCCCGCGGGCACTGCAGGTGGATTGAAATCATTCGTCTCACGCTTTTTTTTCTTCCGGATCCACAGTGACTTCCTTAGTGAATTTTCTTGTTTAAATAAACACAGTCGTGAGGAACGTGCATTCCTTGCAACTCTAATTTAAATAAATCATGGTTAAAGAATAATTTTTAATTAAGATTCGAACTCTCTAAGATTTCACTTCAGTTCACAATCGATTATTTCTTATTAAGTTACAGTAAGCCAAGCAAGAGCGTGGTCGAGTTCATGTTATTAGCCTTGAGATAGGTTCGAATAGTTTCATACGATATATCTAAACCTTTCTGCTTCAATCTTGCTTGTCCTTGACGCAATGTTAAGCCAGGATTCCGCGAAAACAGATTCACTATTTTTTTATCGTCTCTTTTTGTCCACTTTGCATATCGAGCCACGTTCCGGTAAATCATTCCGGTAAATCGACATTTTTTGCCACATTATATCGCTGCACTCACTTCAGTACGAATGATTTCGACTTTTTCATATATTTAGCAGCCGCTAATTGTGACATTTTTGGACCTTTCGGTGAGTGCAGAGAAACACAACGTGAGGAACACGCTTCATAGCGTGATGAGGATTTAGTACTCATAGCGCTTAATGTGATTCTCTTAAGAAGTTCAATGACAACTGAATCTTCCTTGATAGTGCATCAAGGACAAAGATGCCCTCTATGGATTCATGATAGATTTAGGGCGATATCTTTTATTAGCTTTGAGTAAAGCCGACCACGCTCTTACTTGACTTACTGTAAATATTTTACTTTGATGATTCGTTAAAAGATACATATTAGTTAAAGATACGTAATGATGCATTCTTTAGTACCTCAATAATTACACAAATTTTCATTACATAAAATTAAAACACAAAAAGTTATTCCATTTATCTTCTCACGCGACGATGATACTGACGAAGAGCGATCGATCCCATACGATTCCGCGCGAGGTAGCTTGATGATCGAAGCTGCTTCCTGAAAGTCTGAATAAGGCGACTAGTCAACTCAACGCAATAGTGAACATATAGTGGAATACTGGAGAGAGATAAAATGAAATATGTCGCGATCGTTTCGTCAACGACATACGTTATTCCCAAGACGGCTGTTTCGTGGTAGTTTTTATGATGGCAATGACGATGGCAACTTCCTCGAATCATGCTTTTTTCATGCTATTACCCGATTAATCGATCGTAATTGACCAGTCAATTATATGAACGAAGAAAACTAGCCGGGCTATGAGCGAGTCGTTCTTTCCATCCAATCGAATAGTTGCTGCATTCAATTGATCGACAGCAGGATTGAACTACCTCAAGAGAAGTTCGTAATTATCTGATTTGATTGCAGATTTTCAAATGCATTGTTCTTAGGTAATATAAGACATTTGGAAATTTTACTGCAAAATATAATGATGCTCTGTATTAAACTACTCCATACAAGTTCAAAATATTCAACTTTTGGAAGATAAAAACATTTAATCTTTTTCGCGGAAAGGAAAAGAAAAGAAAATTTCAACGGAAAGGACATTCGTCGTCCTAATGTGTTTGCGAGTTCGCGTGCTACGACGGAGAATTATGCAAATTGCGTGGATTCTTCTTCTTCTGCACGCCACTCAAGTCTCGCGGAAACTAATTGCAACGCGCATCTGTCCGTGATGTACTCAAAGATCGTTTCCCTTTGACTTGTCAGCGACTTCTCCACCAAGGGTTGATCCATGCACGTCGCGGAACTTCCTACGCTCTTGTGAATACAAAATGAACTACCCACACGTGGCCTGTCAACCGCAATTTTGTCTTCAGGCATCACAAAGTTTACGCTAATGAGCAAATTTATCAGTATAATGACGCGAAAAGCATTAACGAATATCTTCCTTGTCAACTGTAAATAAGTTCGAATGTTACGTTCTATTATTCAATATAAACCCTCAATTTCGTATCATTAATAAACACATTAATAATTATAAATTAAATCATTTATTGTAGACTTTTTCAGAACTGATTTTTCCAACCCTTCATTTGAATCTGTAATCGAAGAATTGCTGTAAACTGAAAAAACTAATTATCATTTAACTGTTTCAGGAAAAAAATAAAATACTCCGCAAGGCGCGATATGTGACTAAAATCAATAATTTAATAAGTACAGCGTGACTTAATTAAAAACGATCAACTTTAATGATTATTTTACATTAGGCACATAATTGTACGAATTTTTATTTAAAAAAAAAAATAACACTCAACAAACGATAAACTGTCGTCAGATTCAATTTAACTGATTCGATTTACCTGGATAGAAATAGTGCGGAGTCTCGAGAAAAATTCGCGCGTCGAATCGCGATCGCTAATTAGTCGGGTAATAGAGCAGAAACTCCCAAGTTACGACTTTACGAAGTGATACCGCGGAGATGGTCGGCCCGTTCCAGCTTCCAGGTTCGCAGATTGTTCATGCACCACGGCATAATCCGATCAGATTATGCAAATTCACGGTGAGATTTTTCACGGGGTGAACTAATTACCACGATATAGCGCTCGGCGTAATGCTTGAGCGCTACAACAGGATCCTCCGCGGGGGTTGGAGAGGAGCCCAGGCGTTCTAATCCTGCACGATCGAGTCTCTCCGTTTTACGATTACGACCAACCTCGTCCGTTTCTTCACGCTTGGAATACGCGCGGGTCGAACTCGCGCAATCGAGCTTACGACGAGCCTGAGAGGGAAGGAAGAGACGAGGAGATAACTTTTTTTATGGTCACTTTTAAATACGGCGTACTGGAAGTTCCATCCCGTCGTTTTTGCCGCGTGAATCTAGCTCTCGATTACCAAGTTTCTAACGAGACGCTGATACAAACGTTCATTCTACGTTCTCGCATTGTATTTCGCGCGCAGGTGTGCAGGCCATACGGTGCTATCTGTCATGCGGATAAGCAACGATGAGAAAGGATTTATGGCACGCCGTCGCGTCGGAAGACACACAGAGAGAAAGGGAGAGAAAGAAATAATCCTCCTGCGTGGTCCTCCACGTGTGGTTCCTGCCACGGTAAAGTACGCGTAGGACGACTGAATTGAAATGCCGACTCGATATCACACGCGTTCGTGATGAACGTCAGGCATAATCAGTGAAGTGATTCAGTGTCTGAGTGGAAACGAGTTCTGTTCAAGCAAGGATGTGGTGCC
>NW_017304123.1:1519016-1532597 GCF_001594115.1 Trachymyrmex septentrionalis | reverse complement strand
GAGAGAGAGAGAGAGAGAGAGAGAGAGAGAGAGAGAGAGAGAGAGAGAGAGAGAGAGAGAGTTCGAAAGACATTGTAATACTTAAACGTGAAAAAGATCGCGGTAAACTTCCTGATATATCAATCGATAATCAAGGGACGTCTTGACTGTTATAACATTATAAGATGATGGGGATGGAGAAATGATTGGGAGCGATGATTCGCACGGGATACCGCATGCGTACGTAATATTCATTAAAACGTAGCGTCTTCCTCGGCGGGAAGCCGATGATGGACCGGCTACCAAGGCTACTTACGAAGAAGGGACGCGGCAGATAGTATGCACCGATCAACCTTTCTCCATTCGGAGAATAGGACGGAGTGGTGAAAAAGGATAAGAGGTTGAAGAAACGGGCAAAGAAGGAAAGCAACGTATCTCGACTGTATCTCGAAATCTAGATTTATACAACAGAGTATCTCTCTTCTTTTTTATTCAGTTAAATCCCTTTGTTCAATTAAATTCCTTTTATTCAGTTAAATCCCTAAATACCCTTTGCGGGTAAAAATGGTTCAAGTAGAAAACGTAGAAATAATAAAAGATATTAAAGGTGTGGAAAAATGTGAAAGATTATTTCTCTATGTAGCAATTCGCAGAGATATTTAACGTCAGCTATACAGTAATGTAATACAGCGAGTAATGTAAAGTAATATTCCGTTTACCGTGTTAGTGTGCGAAATAAGAACGGCTAGACCGCGCCGCTTCGCGTGCGTCTGCAAGTGATTCAGTCATGGAGATGGCGTATCGGGATCTCTCTCGAAGGGGAATCCCGTAAAAAAGTCTTCACCGTAGGTGCTGTGACCTGGGTGTGGCGTACCGCTGCACGCCCGACGTGTGGAGACAGGGCCGGCTCTAAGTAAATGCGAGGCTCCGGCGAGCGGCTTAGATCAGTACACTGCCAGCCTTTTTCTCACGGGTACCGTTTCCTTGTCATGATTAAGAAAGTACTACACTGGAAGAGTAGTTTTGTTTCATTAATTGCAAATCCTTCTTCTCGAGGTGCCTTTTTCGAGGAGGTTTTTCCAGATACAGTCAGAGAATGCGCTTCGCGGGGAGCGCGGTTAAAAAAAAGAAAAAGGCTTCGAAAATAAGAGAAAGCTATTAAGTTTGCTGGGAAAATTATTTATTCGGGGAAACGGTTGATCTAGCGCCTGCACTGTATTCGCGTACGTGTCCGGGTTGTGTAGAAAGCACATAACACCTCCGCCATGAGAAATACAGATAAGTTTTACGTAATCGAAACGTATCTCGCGCTCCATTTTCATCTCCCGGATGGGAATTAGGAGCGAGAGATCTCGATCGTCTTGTTATTTCATTAAATTTCACACTTGTTTATTTTATCACGTTTCGTTACTTTCACGATTTAATGTTATTGCAATTTAATAAGATATTTTTAGATAAAGAAATTGTCTTGCAAGAATATAAAGATTCTTCGTTTGTACATGTTTGTGTACACTTATCGTATGTACGCGAATTCTTATTTCTCTTGAATAATCAAGGAATGCCATGAACATTACCCCTAGTATTCGAAGGGATGCTCTCGTGATCGATGATACAATGACGTTAGTAATATATGATATAATACGCAAATGAGAGAAAGATGTGGAAGAGGATCATAGGAGTCTGTCGACGAGGATGATCGATGAGACATAATAAATTCAATACTCTCTCGTTCGTTCGAATGTAATGAAGATGTCGGAGGTGCATGTCAATTCTACGAACCAATTTCAGTACTGCAATTCGACATTCTAAGCTTGCTTACTATACTCATCTATAGGTCCATTAAATTATGATTATCACAGATACAGTTATAAATACAGCATCATTAAAAAACAACTTCCTTCTATTTATCCATGCCTCTCTTTATTCTGTCCCTTCTTCCCGATCTCTTTTTTCTTTTCTTCTAACATTTCAAAAAATGAGCTTGTGTTTTCAAAGAATTTCATCGCTTACTAGAATCTTTTTTAAGTAACAACGGTGTAAAGACTCTTTATGTATAAACAAAATAAACAAAGTAAACGGCGAAAAAGAGTCAACGCATAACACATTTAATTAAAGATAATAGTCATAGATACATAAAATAAAAACGAAGTAGAACAGAATCTTTTTTAAGATTATAGGTTAAGATTTTTTTTAAAACACTAGAATTCTCTCAACGGCTCTTATACGCAGCATCGAATATTCGAGGTGTAAAATGTGCGCAGTGTGTGAAATATGGAAATAATATTCCGTATTAATGGGAGAACTGAGAAGTCGGTTCAATTTTTATTTTCCACAAACACTCAAATACGTCAGCTAGATTTTCATCTGTCAATGAAAATCTTAATCCCGTATCATCATGCATCGCTCCCATTTTTTATTTCAAGTAGTCCTTTGATGTAGACTTGAATTCTGTATGTTGCGGAACATCATGAACAGGTGTTCATATAAGCTATGCGTATTTCCGGAAGCTCTAAGGGAAGTCCGCGCGAAATGGATTCGTCCCGTCTATTATCTCGTGCGACGCGTTCAGATGAGAGAACTCTCGATTTTCCTGACGGAATATCGATAATCATGGATCGATCCATAACACACATACACTTAGACCCTTTCCCGGCACACACTGTGTGTGGCGCTACGTGTTTCGTCCGTAGACGGTTTCGCGGCTGATTTATCGCCTCGACTTCTTGGTAATTGTTTGGGGCGTGGCGGACGAGCACAGGCCGTGTGTTACCGGCATTACGGCAATCTCCCACGCGTGAATGCCGGGGATTTATCGTTATACATATCTCTCAAGCTTTTTCGACGGTTGCGCCACCGTAGGACTCTATAACCGCAGTCGAGAATCCTGATGCCAGTCGAAATACAGTTCCCCATTAAATTAAAAGTGTCTCTCGTGAGTTTGTTCCTCGGAAGCAGAAAAGAATATGATGATGCGTCATCAAGTTTGCCGAAAAATATACTTGATTATCGGTCACGATCTGATATTAATTCGTTATTGGGGGAAAAAAAAAACAATGATAATTAATTAGAATATTGTATGGCCAGAAAATCATTGTAATATATTTCAATTTGATCCTTTCTCCGATTGTATTTAGATATACATACTTCGTTCTCTTCATCATGGAAGAAATATAGCAAAATCCATTGCGACATTACTGTTGCGACAGCGGCCGAGCGAAGTTGGTTCCACCATAAACTAGTTTATGCTAACAGAACGGAGGAAATCAGTTCACATAGCACGACGGTGAATTCATATAGATCGCGCTTTCGAGTATTCTTTCTACCTTTACACATATACCGATATATAAAACGAGCGAAGCTGCATATTTACGAGTCTGTTGGACAAGTAAACTTTAACGAGAACGTCAGGTTTCCACGGTGATGTTAACATTTCGATCCAGCGTCGTGCCAGTTCACACAAGAGAAGCGCCTAGGGTAAAGGGGCCATATCCCAGTTATGCGCTACAGATAACGCGATTGCGTGTTGCATCTATCCTATATATGGCGCGGCCTTTCCAACGGTTAAATTGCGAAGCGTTTTAGAGAGAGAGTATCAGGGAGTATCAATGCCACGCGTTCCGCCATTCAGCAGCGCGTTGTGTGAACGGAAAGGAAATAAAGAACGAAGTTCATGGAGGAATTGACAAGATCATCCCCACGTGATTTTCGAAGTAACATTCTATATAGATATTTTTTATGTTATACAATAGCATGCAATATTGATAGTTTTAATTATCTTAGAACTTATAAGAGATACAAGCTGGATTCCACAGGTATTAAAACCAATAAAAGAGAGGAGAGAGGGGGAGGGAAGAGAGGGGGGAGAGAGAGAGAGAGAGAAGATAAAGAATCACGCTCGCCTTCACACGCAGAATTGCTGATCCTTTCATAATGAAGAGAGACGGGCGTGTCCCAGCGCGATTTATGATGCCACGTTGGTTACAAGACTTATATTATATCTCTGGCCTTCTCTTTCACAGAGCGATTTATCAGCAATCACAGATATGTAACACGTAATGCGATCAAAATAGTTACAAAGAGAAGTATTTAATTCATTTTGTACTTATAGCTTCTCCTTGGAACTTGATATAAATTACTCTTAACTCTCATTATAATATTAAATTTTAATAAGAAAATATCCATATGATTGATTATCATGGCACTATCAGTTTTCTTTCAATTACGAACGTGTTTTAAGATCTTTAAATACGTAATTAGGAAATATATGCCATTTTATTTGGCTTTATTAAAAGAAGAAGATATACAACATATTTTGATAAAATCAGAAGATAAAGATGTATTGAACGAATTTTAAAAACTTTAAAAAAATTATGAAAAAAGTACAGATTGTTTTACATTGCATTTGGAGTAATAGAAAAAAAATTTAGTGGCAATTTTCTGCATGGATAACAAATTATTTCAATAAGCAGTGGAGATGTGCTTTAATAAAAGTATTGAGCAACAATAAAACAAATCTAAATTTTTTAAATTTAAGTATTATACTTTAAATATATATTCAAGATAATATAATATAAAGTTTCATTGTGCGATACAGAGATTAATTGTTTTAGAGATTATTTATCTATTTATTTATCCACAGAATAACTAAACAGACAATCACAATGAAACTTTATAAGTCAGCTTAAACACTTAAAAAATATACTTAAACAAAAAAATTGAGATTTTTCTTAACGTTGTAAAAAATAATTTAATTTTTAATAACAAATAGATTAAATAAACTATAAAAATGCGTTATTAAATTTAAATATAATCTTATTCACACAACTTTCACACGTATATAGTTCATTTAATGTGTCAACATTAAACACATTTTCAAATTTAATTTACTTTCACAGGGACTATATTTTTTATCCTTAAAACAATTTCTTCATTAAAAAAAAAAAAAAATCAAAAAATTATTAAAACTGTATATCTTAACAATTTATTTGAAAGGAAATATTGTACACGCGGGGAACTTTGTATCGTAAAAAATTCTTGCGTTCGCAACGTGGACAATTTTCGCCGGAAATGTCGTAAACTTATCTTTACGGGTTACTACTAATATCCGGCGGCTGGACATATAGATATAATAATTGCACGGTATCAGCGGACGATGAAAGTTGAGAGCTCCGGCCAACGTTAACGGTCTTCCGACAATTGAGCAAAACGGACAACCGATTTTTGCTCTCATCCAGGCAGCGAGCTCCGTTATTTGGAGCAACGCTATTATTGCGAGACTGAGGCTTGTACCAGGGCAGATTTCCGTTGTTTCGAAATAATACTACGTTATTAAGCGCTCAGTAACACACGTTGTATCCTGCATGCCAAAGATCGATAAATCATTCTCTCATGACAAGAAACATATTCCCTTTACGGTAAGTAGACTTGAGAAGAAACAAAGTAAAGATCCGTAGAGATCAGTAGAGAAAAACTATAAAATGTCGAATATGTCGAATAACATGTAATAAAAAAAAAATAATAATAAAAATAATAGAGAAAAGACGGCAGATTAAAATACATAGCATTACTTGCGAGCACAAGAACGAGTATTAATTCAAATGCATCGACCACGAGATACAAGCAGAAATTTAGAAATCTCGATCTGGAGGAAATCTCTGGACTTTCCTTGCGGAATGACGCATTTGCTTATACACGCGGAGAGTATAACGGAGTAGAAAAGAGGCAGCGGCCGTCACGTGACATTTCGAAATGCCGATTACCTCGGAATTAAAGGCGGCCATGCGAGATGCAGTGCACGTGCGAGTGCAGTCTCTCGCTCAACCAGCAAGTCGGCCGGCCGTGTGGAAGGAATATAACGAGGGAACAAAACTTGAGATCTCTCAGGCAAGTGGAGCAGGCGTGTTACCGCGCCGCAAAAACCCGAGATGCAAATGCGTTCTCCGGTCTCCGGTCTTGCCGAGATATAACCGAGTTGTTTCTCTCCGAGAGGAGAAAAGTGAGAAATAGAGAAAGGGAGGAGCGAGCGAGAGAGGACGCGTGGGTGTGGCCCGTCGAGGATATCGACGACTGTACGAGCTGCACCGCGCGGCGGTGCTTCTCCCGTGCTTCGTAACCCCTATACGAGGCCTACACCGCCGTGCCACACTTATGTCGCGAATCCCCTCGCTTCGTCCTAGACTCCGTCATATAACGGTCCACATGCTGCGTCTCCTTCATCCGCTAGCTTGGCTGACTCGCTCGCTCGTTGCAACTGGAATCTCTCGCTACTCCGCGAGGATTGTGGGCGTATGCGCGTCCGCGAGGGTCGCGACTAATGAGCCGACTGATAATATATCGCTCGACGTGTATGACGAGGAAAACAGAAAATGACGTGTAACAGGATACTTGCGTTTTTCACATTTTTCCCAGGGAAACCTGACTGATGATTAATTCCATTTTTTTTTCTTATACGACAGCTCAGAGTATTGCTAAAGATAAAACTAATAGACAATACGTAAACGTCGAAATCGTTAAAAATAAACGAAGTGCTTCAATTAAGCGCTTGCTTTGACAAAAAGAAATCTTTATCTCAATGTGAACGGTACAGTTCTTCACTGATACAGTTCTTTTGATTTTCTTTCCACCTAATAATGTAAAATCGTATACCACATTATATTGTAACACGACTCGAGCTCGAAAAGCTTTATAAGAGAAAGAAAAACTAACGCCTACGAGGGCATCTCTAACATTAGAAAGCTGACCGTACGCAGGGACCTCCCATTAAAACGGGCCTGTCGGCGCTGTCGGCAACAAATCACCGGTCGACCAATTCTTTCGATACCTTTGACAAAACGAACATCAACTGAGGGATCTTTGGCGAACACCAGAATAGAGAGAAGAGAGAGAGAGAGAGAGAGACGTAGCTAGAGAAGGAACACCGTGATTCGACGATACACGAATCATCGGAAGAACCAGACGGAAGGTCCGAACGATGACGAATGGAAATTAGAGAAGCGAGGCACAGCCTTCTATAATCCAATTAGATCGGAATCTGGAGATTAATCAATGTACATACATGGTGCTCCACCTGGACCGCGCCAACACGTTCCAAATCGGTTGGGATATATTCGCTCGCTCTAACACGGCTCCGAGCATGATTGGCTCCGATTGCCCGCGCGATCATATCAACAAACAGGAATCAACCCTTTCACAATGAGCATACCGTTAGTCCACTCCTAGCGATATTGTTTTCTAATCGAATCGCTGAATCGCGATGATTCGATTGAGTTGGAAATGATATCTATAAAACGTTTATTATGTAAACGACACGATCGGGTCGATTTTGAGAGATAGTTAATGATGTTCATCGAGGAACGCGTTTGCGTTTTTTTTTTATTTATTAAATAAAGATATTATAGCGGAACGGTATGATGACAATTAGACCGTTGAATTGGGGGAAAATGTCACGGTGCATAAAGCGAACGGTGCAAAACATAAATATCATGATAAAGGTTCTCATCCTCGTCGGTCTGCTTTTTCAATAACCTTAGACGTGACGAAATTCATTGAGCATAAATAACGTCTGTTGCTATCGCTATGATTTCTGCTAGGAAACGTTCTTTTAGATTCCGCACTGTGGTAATCGATACCGCAAGAACAGTTATACGTACAGATATAGATTTGTTCTGTACGTGAAACTTATCTCTAAGAAATGCGTTTGTTCCCCTTTATTGCTAAGTATGTTACTATTATGTTAATAAATGTAATATATTTATTACTTATATATATATATAAGAGAATATATCTAACTTGTAAATTCTTCATACGATAAGTTGAGGCATTATAAAAAAAAAAAACATTAAAATATATTAAAATAATTTTTGGAAATTACTGACAAAATCAGTTCTATATTAAATTAAATAATAGATACATGTTTATATATTGGTATAACACATTTAATTTAATTTAATTATTTTCGATAATCACGAACTGTAACTATTTTAAGGAAAACAAAAAATTTATTAATAGATAGATAACTTTTGTGCAATTTGTGTGCAAATATCTTTTGCGCAAAAAGCAACTTGATACAAACGACGTTGAATCATTCCAATTTTAGTAAAAGATGAATTTCGCGTAAACGAATAATTGGATGAGAGCTCTTGTTATAGCTCGGTCGTTTTCTTGACGGATTAATTCTAACGGAAACCGCAAAAATTGGAGTTTGCACCTGCTCTGCGTGTACAGATATGTTCACTTGCTCCGACAATTTAATAAAATGAAAATGAAGCTTTTATCGGACGTAACGGCCACGTCATTACACCGCCATTAGAAGCATGCAAGTATGTCACTCTGATAGCATCATTGCTATGCTCAAATTATGATTATCTCTCTCCTGGCTTGATCAACCCAGTATTATTAACCCTCAATTGCTACGGTTAAATTTGGGTGATATAACTACCATGAGAGGGTCGGTTTGACCCTGATTGGTAAACGGCTTAAGAGTAATTTCTGCTAACAAGTAGGAAACCAACATTATGGTTTCTTTATTCAATTCCGTAAAATATAAAAAAAGATCGTTATATAAAATATAAAATTATAAACCTTATACAAGAATAATTTTTAATTATTTTCTTTTTCTTATTACCTTATAATGATATCTTTAAGTTTATATATAAATATTCAGATAAAAATTACTATAATTTAAGCAAGATTAAAGAAGACGGTAGTTACAGTTTGTGATTATATAATAACAACCCAATTAGATGTTATGTCACACTGTTAAATTCATAATGTCAAATTATAATATATCTAATTTGAATTATTTTTAATCGTATCTATATTATAGGTTTCCACTGTTCCTATACAATGTTGAATATATCATTAATTCGACTAAAACAATTTTACTCAAGAAAATATATTAAATTGAACTCAAGTTTAGTTAATTATTTGCTGCATATGTGGATGATTTTAGTTTGAAATTAATCGCAGAAATAAATTGATTTACATTTTGACACACATGGAAGTTAAAAATAACAAAATGTCATTTAACTTAAGGGATTGGGTTATCATTGCTCCTTTGATATGTAACAGTGCAATACATAAAAATATATTTATTATTTAATTTAATAGAATTAATTTTAGCAAAATTGAAGGACTCTTCATACACAAAATAAATAACAATAAATAAAGGGCAAAGTAGGAGTCAACACATTTCTTTAAAAAAGTCATACAATTAAAAGAATAAGGTACAAATACAGAAAAGTAAAATAGAAGAAAAAATATATAATAAAAAATAATAAAAATAAAAATAAAATATAAAACAATTAAAAACTCAGTTACAAGAACTGATTTTGTCATGAGAAACTTGTTTTAATTAACGTATTTTTATAAATAATATGCCTCGCAATCAGCATCAGTTTATTAGTATTTTTGGTTTGCTATCGAATCGTACGCTGAAGAGAGAATAATTTCGTCTAGTATTGCGGTTACACCATAATCGTTTGCCGACTTGACAGAACGGAAATGATGCCTCTATCGGATGTAATGAGTGCATTGTGCGGCTGCCCCCGATGTGATGTTAACGACATGCGCTACGTGAACGAACATTTCTAGTGCGCCAATTGGCAGGTAAGCGAACTTACTGCCCCGTAAATTGTAATTTAATGAAAACCTCTCGGGAATAAATCTGTGAAAGACGCAGGCACGAAAGTTGCTTGACTGCTCATTAAAAAAAAAAATTATTACGAGCAGCAGCAACTATCTTTCGTACGTCTGACAAATAACAAATTGGAAATATCTGACCTTGGCTGGTTTATGGATTGCTCCTGAACTGTAAAGTTTTCGTGAGACTTACCTGTAACAAATAAAATATGTAATTAACATTGACGAATAAATACGCCTATATAAGCAAGATTCTATTGATTTTATATATATATAAACAACGATAAAAAAATATATACATATAAGCAACGATAGAAAACAAAATTTCTGGTTCCACGTAATAAGACAGTTAACGATGAAATAAGAGAGTACGATAAGAATGGTCGTTTAATGGATCACGATTTAAAAAATTAATATACACTAGAAATTCCCAGGTTCCCGTAAAGGAAAGCCCTCGAGTGATTCTTATCAACCGAGAGCTGACGACCACCGCAGACGATCGAACGAGTTATAATGAAGCAAGTTTTCTTTGAGATTCAATGAGATTATATCGATTTGGCGGAAGAATAAAATTAATTACTCATTCCCTTCATCTCTTCCTCTTGGAACGATTGAATCTTATCAGAAATTACTGACTATGACTCGCAATTCGTATTTTACATATTTATCGCGATTCGCCAGCACACCGATAAATTATTGGCTCTCCCGCAATTCGGGCGAATCGTGATTGAAGTTAATAAAATTACATACGTGGTCGAGATTATTATACGTAGATCCGACATGATTAAGTCCTGTAATAATAAATTGCAGCAGAGCCGATTCTATTTACAGAACATAGAAACATCCGTTAAATTGATTCGAAAGAATTAAAAAAAAAATTAAATAATTGACTTAAAATGAAAAAATTTCTCATTCTTTAATAATTAAGCATTCAATTTATTAATTTATAATTTTTTCAAAATAATTCTCAAAGTAAATTATAAAATCATAGACTACGTTTACACAGATCTATGTACATCGAAGTTATAACATTAATTAAAACTGTCAATCATAGCTATTCCTCTGAAGAATGGAATGACTGTGATTGGCAAGTTTTCTAACATCAATGTTATAACTTCGGCGTAAACGAACCGTGTAATTGTAATCAGATATTATGGATAAATATTACGGTTGCAGTATTTGAGTTTATTGTAAATAATATCTATATGAAATTCTTGAATGTTATCAAACAGTTAGTCGAAATAGAGTGTTAATTTTATTTTGTAAATTTTAATTATGCAAAGTAAGTATGCATTTATTATAAATATCTCGTTCAATCGAAGATCTATTTTGTTTTTGAGAAAACAAGGTAATATTTTTATTTCAAATTCTTAATTCCTATCAAAAATTTTCTCATTTTAGAATATCAACGGCGTTTTGTCATTTTATCTATATTTCATAAACTAGAAATGTATATTCAAGTAGCAACAGAGCGTTTATGAAGCGATTAAAGGCTGGTTTTGGGACTTCAAGACTCTTTCGCAGTTCAGTAAAGAGTTGACAAACCTGTTCGCTTTTATTCTCGCGATATGTTAATTAGCCGCGATCACGTTCGCAAATAAAATGACGGATTCATCAAATAATTATCTTATCAAAAATTCATGCGCCAAAAAAATTAAAGTGACACCAAGATGAGTTAGTTTTAAAATGCGGCGTCACCATCGAGGACTTAAATTATACAATGGATAAAAAAGATTTTCAAGCATTCTACTTTCTTGGGAGATAATTTTATAAGTTATATAAAAATACTTCTAAATTAGAATATATTATTTCTTTATTTGTGTATTACTGGAAAAAAAAATTTTATTTTTCTAGTAAATTTTCTTTGTTATGTAAAATTATTATAGAAAAATAAAATAGGAAATACGTTCTCTTATTATCCATTGTATAATTTAAAGTCAGAGAGAGAGAGAGAGAGAGAGAGAGAGAGAGAGAGAGATCATCATTGACAAGATATAACAAAATTCACAATTCATAATTAATGCAAATAATAGTAATAATTATTATTCATCCGTCAAACGATGGCTCTAGAGAGCAAACGTTCTCGGGGGTATCGCGAGAAATTTAATTAAACGAATAGCATACGTCTGGCCCGAATACCGACGCGATCATGTGAACCAGAACTGGCCTGCTGATCGTGCGAGCGACGCAAGTGTGGTGGATCTCGCGCTTCTATTTTCCATATCACGAGAAAATTTATTTTTTTTCATTAAATTAATTAGAAACATTCTTAGGCTTTCAAATAACAATCCACCTTTCACCAAAGCGAGCGCTTAACTTTAATCTTGATAGATTCAGCAACATATGTATTATTATAAATCGGGATAAGTTTCTGTATGTAATTTGCATCATTTATTACTAATAACGTTATTATATAGAAAGTGTATAAACAATTGTATATACAAATGTATAAAAAAAATATATATATATATATAATTATATAAAATTAAATACGCAAAAAGATGAAAATTCGTAATTATACATACAATATTCCTTAAAAACAACATAAACATGAGAAAAACGAGGATGAGTATGTTTATCGCCGCACGGGCAGACGAAAAATCGACAAGTTACAAATTTAATACAGAAATCGCGAAAGACAACAGCTGCGGAGCTCTTTTAAGCCAAGTTCGACGCGACCCGACAGACGTGCGGCAAGCTTTAAACAGTAATGCGATATAATTCACTTGACGCGGCTCAGGTATGTAGGGTAGCGATGCCATTTTATGCTCCCGCAGCGGACTGCGTGGAGGGCGGCAGGAGATAGCGGTACCGTAGATCCAGTCCATGCCGGGTAACATCACATCGGAGACCCCATAGGAGAAGGCCGAAGGTCGCATCGAACATGAACACGCCCGGGAGAGCAGGCGACCTACCTTACCTTAATCGCCGCCGCCTTGCCGACACGCGTATCTCGTAGTTATCCATCTCTCTCTCTCTCTCTCTCTCTCTCTCTTTCTCTCTCCCTCTCTACATTCCCCTTCGTCACTCTTCCCCTCTTTTTCCCCTCGATCGATCTCATCCCTCGCCGTGGCGGTAAGATATCCCATCTCGTCTTCCGACCGCCGCGCAACAACGATAATTAAGTTAACTGTCTTGAAATCGGACTCGCGAGACGCGAACGTGAGGATACGGCACACCCGCTACACCGATATTGCCGGATAAAGGCTCACGGAAGGAGTCTTTCGCAGCGAGATCTTTGGATGCAACATCTGAGATAAATATTGATTTTCCGAAGGTATCGCTAACTCTCAATTCGGAAGAGGCAAAGTCAAACAAGTTGAGAAAAGGGGGAAAAAAGAATATCCCCTTTTTATCGCTTTCTTACGTAATTTTTATGTGATTTACAATTGATAGTTATTTTTCTTCTTTTGACTCGAAGCAAGCTTGCTTTGTGAAGTTTCTTGTCAGTTAATTAAACAAATTGAATTAAGTTTTATTAGTCCGCAGGCAAATTGAAGTTGTCGGTATCGTGTAAGAGGCTTGAGATTATTAAGATATGTTCAATTAATAACCTGGTACATGGAAAGAAATGTAGCACGCTTTTCGTCAAAGTGACATACCTCCCTCGCTTTTGTACTCCGTTACAGTTATTATAAATAAAATTCAGTCTCTCTCTCTCTCTCTCTCTCTCTCTCTCTCTCTCTCTCTCGGATAAAGTAAAGCTGTTAGCATGCCAGGGGTTGCATACGCTGAGATAGAGATTGGATTTGAATAATTATCTCTTACTTCTTCGTCGGTTCTTCCGACAGCGGTTATCGAATCGCTCACATTTCCGATACATTAATTACGGCACCGAACAAGAGGGATGCACGATGCAAATTGCTTCGCACTCCAAATATAGATTCTCGCCTCGCATTTGCTCGTGCGATAGGTGTGAGAAGAGATCCGAAGGATTCGTCGGCGGAGGAGAGTCGGTTCGGC
>NW_017304123.1:1517911-1518916 GCF_001594115.1 Trachymyrmex septentrionalis | reverse complement strand
CTCGCATTTGCTCGTGCGATAGGTGTGAGAAGAGATCCGAAGGATTCGGATCGTCGGCGGAGGAGAGTCGGTTCGGGAGCGTCGGCAGCGAAAGAGAAGCGGGAGAGTGGACAAAAACTTAAGCTAAGGAGGCGCGCGAGAGAGGCGTAAAGATGGCTTGGCCAAACATAAATTAGGGATAACGAGCCGACCCGCTGTTGGACCGATATCTACCCATTAAGACCGTTAACCGACAGTCAGCATAATGGCGTTCCGTTCTATGGCGGATAATTACAGACGCGAGCGCACTTCCGCCGGTATCCCGTATACACACTCTTTCACGCACATCTCCCTCTTGGTCTTCGAGCCTCGAAATATCATTCTAAATTATAGCCCGCTTACGTAATTGCCGTGCTTTCATATGCGCTGATGACCGAAACGTTGCTTACAGTCCGTGCTAACGCATTTTCTGCTTGGCACAGTGGTAATTAATTAGTGGTTCACTAATCACGTTACGATGCCACACATCGTTCTAACCAAATGCAGGAAAAGATCATTTTCTTGCACAAATGCACGAAATTATTGAAACGCGAATGAGCTCTTGATTGGTTAATTCTTACAACTACAAGCACTTACAATTATAAATAGAACGCAATTGTAGAATGGGCTTTAAAGTAAAATTGAAGTCCTATTAAAAATCGTTCAATCTAGCAATTTATAAAATCGAACAATACTTATTACCTATAGGATATTTGTTATCTAGAATACATTACTTGTTAAAGGTTAAAAAATAAAAAGCATACAGCCACAGCTCAAGATGTAAATAAGTTCAATATTATTATTTTATAATAACATGTAGACGTTTCGGTCAAGATTTGACCCTCTTCAGTATATAAAATCCGTTAAATTAAACAAGAAACATAATTTTACTAATAACAAAATTGACAAATAGTACTATTTTTATATTTCCTCATTCTACAAATTTGCTCGCACTCGATATAAGTAATTAAACGATACATTTGGAAT
>NW_017304123.1:1505415-1517811 GCF_001594115.1 Trachymyrmex septentrionalis | reverse complement strand
ATTTTACTAATAACAAAATTGACAAATAGTACCATTTTTATATTTCCTCATTCTACAAATTTGCTCGATATAAGTAATTAAACGATACATTTGGAACATTGAAATCAAATCAAATACATAATTTTAACGATAATTGTAACAATCGCAAGTACGCATTTAGTTATTTCTTTATCCGAATTATTCGCAATCGCTGTCATTGGTCTGCGATAAAGATCGTCAAATTATATGTATAGAATCTCTTCTGGTTGCATAGGTTTTTTTTTGTATACTTTTTATCTTCAATATAAAAATATAGAACAAGCCGCACGCGAAGAGAATTTGCGAACATTATTTGTTACCTACATGTTTTGTGTGAAATGTATGAACGTAGACTATATTTGATTATAGAATATACAATAATATAAAATATAACAAAAAAGCAGCGACATGATATTTTTACAGCATATACGTTTGTGTAATTTAATATTGTAATCATTGTCATCGAACGTTAGATATCTTTTTATGATCCCTACTCACTCCAAAGAGTGTCTTTCGAAAAGCGTTAGAGCTTAAGTAATTCTCATTAAATGGTTCATCAACGTTTGTCTGTCATAAGACAGGCTCTGTACAATTTAATAATCTACGATTGTCCCTTACGATAAAAACAGAGGGATGAGTATCTTTTTTCAGATATACTGTATAATGTCGGCAGTCTTGGGAGATGTTGCGTTCTCCATTAAACTGATCAAAGACTACATTCTGCAGAAGTACTTTATTGCCTGGTGTATCTAGCCTATTAGACAACCGTTAGGCGTTTTCAGTGAGACTGAACCAACTATAGACACTCCACGGATTACGTTTTACCTAAACCGTAATCCTACACCCACGACATCTTGTACCATAACATTCATAGGTATGTATCAGTATAATAATTCCAACAACTTGCAACATTCCCTTCTGAATGATTCAGCGACCAAGTCCAGCGTACAAGTGAATGCACTTTCGACATTTCTCATAAAAACGCAGTTAGCTGCCTTCGATGACGCTACAGTTCCAGGCCGACGATGAATTTTGCGTGAGGTCGAAGCGCGGGTCATCGTCGATAATTAAACCATGACTGCGGGTCTCGATCGTAGCTCCGACGACTTACAAATCGCGCCGGTGAGGAGGTTCTACTTATAACTCGTTAATCAGCGCCGATGACGACCGCCACGGTGCGATATACGCGTCGGCGAGGTGTGGGCCAGTTGCATACTCTCAACACGTCCGTGGCACGAGGGTGAAAGAAAGAAAGAGAGAGAGAGAGAGAGAGAGAACGAGAGAAAGAAGGAGAAAGAGGAGTCACGTAGAAAACCTGAAGTGACCCGACCCGACCTCCAGGAAGGCGGCGCGACTCCGCCAAAACCAATCAAGTGTGGCTCGGAATGCCGTTTCGCTGCCGAGGTCTTCGACTTCCATTCGCGGAATGAACTCGAAGACCCTTTCTCTCACTTCCCCGTCGCGTACTCTCTCGCCCGTTCTCCTCGCTCACGTCGCATCGCTTTAGCGAGCGCTCGCTACGTATGCACCGGACCCTGTTCGCACTCCATTTTCTCCCCGCACGGACAATTTAGCCTTAATTGAGATTCTACCGAAGTGTGCGTCCTTGATGAGTTCATCTAGATCTCTCTGGATAGCTGCGTGCCATCCACGCTGTTTCTACGATCGAATTATCGTTCCTACTCTAGTCCGCGATTTTCTACGACGACACTCGTATGTTGGTGCCCGGAAACACGCGCGAAGAAAGCTCTCGCAAGATTGAACTTGTACGTAAAAATAAGTTATTAACGCAACGTAAATACTATATTCCCATCACTGACAATGATTCAGATAACGCTTGATATAGAAACGTCTCTTATGAGAGAATCGCGTGCAAGATCGTAAGCGGAGGAAGTTGGAAGTGCGCAAAGTTGGTTGTCCCGATGTCGTTCTTCAAGAGAGAGAGAGAGAGAGAGAGAGAGAGAGACGGGAAATTAAATAATTGACTCATTAAAACTTACTTTACGATCTCGGTTTACTTTACGATCTCGACACGATCGCACGACATTTCTAAGAGCATCCCGAAGGAAGAATGGAGAACAGTACGGTGTCGCTGGGACTGAGGATACCAGGTAACGAGGCCAATTAGTCAGACGTGGCGATCAGGCGTGATAAATCGAACGCGGTTACATATCTGTCAGCCGGAACGACTGCGATCGCATCCACGGATCGGCTGCTTTTCACAAAACCGTATGAATTTACTTGAAACAAAGGACGCTGGCAGGAAAATAAATAAAAGCGAGTAAGCATGTTGCTGGACGAAGCAGATGAAGTAAATACGGGGTATCTTTTGATCCCATAAAAATTCAATTAGGTCCGCGAATGTCGGAATATCGAATCTTTCGTCCAATATAATTTACTGCCCGACTTTAAGATTAAATACAATCTTAAAGTAACTGAGAAGCAATTACAGTTTGTACCAACATGTAGCCTTTCATCTAAAAGAGCAGCAACAAATTTGCGGTGAGCAATTTTTCGCAAATTCTTTAACAGAATTACAAAACTTATTTTAATTATATTACTAAAATGAAGAAGATAATATTCAGATTAAAGTTCTACTAACAAAAATCGATTTCAAACGGAGTAAAAATTACTTAATCAATAGATTAATATAATAGTACAAATTATAGTACATCTATATTTTACGTAATATATTGATTATATTACATTACTGTAGCTAACAATAGAATTTTTCAATATCACTTTCCAGCGTTTTTTTAAACTAAAATTCTTACGCGACACCGAGCGAATGAATGCGTTCGTTGATACAATCGTTGCAAGGATCATTAATTCGACAGTGTTAATTGATCGGTCGTTCATACAACGGAGGTTACGATATACAGTCAGGGCGTTTGGCCCAGAACGCCCCGTTGTGTGTCCGCTGTTCTGATAATCGAGAGGAGGACACAAACGGCAAGGAAGAGGCGAGGTCAGCGTCGAATGCACTCGCGAGCATCCCGAGTCATTATTACGTGGACCGTGATAATGATCAACTGATTACGTCGGGAGTGACCCGCGGCCGCTGATCCTGGTATCCCGCTATTCGCTACAGGATTACAGGATAAGACCCTGAACTTTCGTGGAGACGCGTGTGTGCGCGCATTACTACAAATCACTGTGATTTCCTTGACAATCGACAGCATCGTCGTCGGTGCAGGGAAATTATCAGAAACCCTGTGTGTGTGTGTGTGTGTGTAGACCCGCGACCCGAATCGCGATCGGGCGATCGACGTTGAAACGAACGTAAAGTCGCCTTACAACGTAACGCTGCGACCTAACGTTAAGGAAGGAATGTAATTATACACGCGGAAGACGCTGTTTTCCCTCATATTATATACGGAGGAAACTCGTTGCGAGAGGACTCGTAACGACGGAGTTTCTCCATATGCGGAATAAACGTGTTTAATGATTATCGTTGAGCATCACGTAAAGAGATAATATCTGTTGAAAGATCGCGAATTAACGTCACTTCGACGACAGAAGTACAAGTAGGGATGCAAAGGCACTGAACAAATACAGATGACGTAATCATTGTTTAAATATCTATATGTAGATTTTATATGTAGATTTTTGACAATTTTTATAATAAAGCCTTTATCGTTGAAAAATTATTGATGTCCAATTTATTTTTCAATTAAACGACTTTACATAATATTAATTCCTTTCTATAATTATTAAAATATCAAATATATTCTCAAAGGTTCTCAAATACGTTCTGTTCAACTTTCTCCCGAAAAACTTTCTGTCGATTAAGTGACACTTACTTCCTTCCCTTGATTCCCTTTAAATAGACGAATTGATGCTGATTTTACGGAACACTCTCAGTCTCACCTCACGAGGAAGAGAATCCGATCGAGAGTCCCTTTTCCTTCTTCCTCTATCTGCGTGCGACCCCCGGAGGGCATGATTTATGACGAGTCCGGCTAATTACCATGAGGCCGGCCCGGATACACAAGGAGATATCACAGATATTGATTCAATTATCGAGATTAATGGCTGCGGGATTGTGACGACGGTGGAGACCCGATGATTTATCACGGGGCAAACGCGAGGAACGACCACCGCCGTCAGGGTCGTCGTCAGGGAATATCCCCCTCCGAGAACGGCACCAGTCGAGACCACGTATCGACTGGTGGTATCCTGGACCAGGCTAAACGTGTCAACGGGCGAGGGTCTGATTTACTCTCGTTCTGGCCGAGAGTCGTGACTAATCTCCGCGATCGAGTAACCGTGAGAGACTCACGGCGGCGACACGGCGGCGCAATGCTACATCTTAAGAAGGCGATAGATAATCGAGATAGAAGATTCTCAGGTAGCGGCTGGTTGAGAATCGTCAATAAGAGCCATTCGACTCACCGAGAGAGTGCGTCGGGGCGAAAGTGAAAAAGATTCAGGCATCAAAGAAGTCGTCTTTCTGCGAGGATAAAGTTTTTGCGGCTGGTAGTGGGTATGAGCGGAGTTCATAAGAGCGATATTAACCCTAGAACTATAAGCGCTTTACTCGAGATGAAAGCGGGTATCGTAAAATCATACCGTAAGATCTCGTACTATCTTTTATTACGAGCCTTTAAAATGTCTGATTGACGATGGCATCGCGTATAAATACACGTACGTGTATCTATGAGCAATGCATAAAATAAATATAAAATTTAACACTGCACTGCGCGCCTCATTTACAATATAAAATGACTTCGTCGTATTTTTTATTCTCGTAGTTACATCTCACTATCTCACAGAGCCACCGCGTTACGGTTTCGATGTATGTTTAAAATAGCATTTCTAATAAATGTAATAATGTGTCCCTACAGGTTTTCAATTCCACAGAGCAAGGAATTACTTTTTATTAATATAATAAGCTCTTAAAATTAATTATTGAAAAATTGCAATATGTAATATGGGATATTTCAAGACTATTTGGAAGAAAGAACATCGTTGTTGCGAAGATAACGAATATGGTGTATTCGCATAAGAAAGTAAGAAGATAATTTCGCGGATAATTTCGAAACGATTGCCATACCAATTATGGCTCGCGAATTAATTGCTCTTTCATTTCTTGCTGTGGAAGAGGCGTGCCTCGTTTCACGCGATAGGGGACAGTACTCGAGATCGTGAAGAAATGTGTGTGCGAAAAAACGAAGTAGTTGAAAGTGGGAAACGAGACTGAAAACGGGCTACCAAAGAGTAAAGAGTGAAGCGCAGTAATTAAAGCAGCGGTAATGAAGCTCCAGGTTTTTCTCGCACGTTCATCTCGGCGGTAGCGCTTCTTCTTATTAGTGTAAATACATTCTTTGCTAGCCGAAGTTAAATACTTTCTTTCATCCGAATTTCACGACGTTATGCCTTATTAAGCATTGTTTATAATCGTGAGAATCGATGCATCATCACAATATCGGAATTACAATATCGGAATTACAATAAAAAATATTGCAGTTTTCAATGCGTATGCAAAAGGCATATTTATTTTTCTCCAAGATTAAATAAAACTTTTTCAATCTCTATTCACTTTTACGAGTTTATTTCCATAACAAAAAAATCCTTCCAATGCATCGAATTTATATTCTTATCGTATTATTGTCACAACACAAGATGTCTTTTTTATTTGCATTTTATTGTGGCTTATATAGATTTTTATTCGATCTTTTCATCAAAATTGCGAATTTTTATCAGACCGAATTTCCTTCTCGCAATCGTAATGATAAACGGACGCTACTTGCGGGATGACGATAAGACAGAAATGAAATTGTCGTACGAGTGAAGTAAGGAATAACTATGGCGGGGCTCTCTTCGGGATCCAATTCAAATTTAACTCGTGATCAGAGCGGTTCAGACAACGTATAATAATCTACGATTTCGAAGGGAGCACCGTGCAAGAAAGAGCCCCATTGTCTTTGCAAAATTATCATGACACCCGCGGGGCGCACGATCGCTCGTCTACGAAACGAGCACCTTCGACTTTCGATCGACAGGAAAGATCGTTTCTTGGATCCGCGGAGCCACGAACGATAATGAAGCAAACTTGATTTTTTTTTTCTATATCTCACATTGATTACTCAATTTGTTCTGTCAAATTTTCTTATTAAACAGATAATTTTATAACATAATAGTTAATTTGCGAATTTAAACCTGCAACAAAAATACAATATATCTAGAATCTATAAGTAACTTATTATTAATTGTATATGATTTTTACCTATGAAGTTACCTAATGTTCTGAACAGGAAGAAATCATTTAATATATTCCTATTTACAGTATTATCAATTTTTCCGTAAATTAATAAGGTATATACAGATATTATAAAATTATATTATTAATACTTTAAATGGCGAAACGCCATTACGGTCCGAATGTTAAGATATGTTGAACTATTATACATATTCATTTATATGAATTAATTTCAGAAATTATAAAAAACTATAAAAAATTCTAGTTGTATATTCTCTGATATTTTCGACGTACAATAAATACATCTTTACTCTTTTTCTATGTTCACATGGCTCACATTCATGGAACGAGGAAATTAGCAAACGCATGGCTGATGTGCACGCATTATTACGTTAACCCACAATATCGAGGGTGAGATTACTGTTCGAGGAATTCGGGATTTTCGACAGTTGGCAGTTTGCACACATAGTTTGTATGCATACTTGTCTTTTTTATGCAGTTGCATTTGGGCAGCCGGTCGACTATATGCGAGAACATTGGTCGATGTGACAGCTGGAAGATGCGTTGCGTGCGAGTATACGACAATGCAACAATGTGTATAATGGAAAAAAAAAACAAACGTCGAACACTGTCGGAGACCATATTCAGATTCCTATGTCGTATGTATGTGCTAACAAACACGTATACCGATATAATAGTTGTAACAGGTTTACCATGTTCAAATATTATATAATTCATGCCATTCTGAAAATTTTCAGGGATTTGTACATAGAGAAAGTATATATTCGCGTATGAGTATATACATTTAATATAAAATTTCTTATCAAAATTCTTATCAAGTATACGAGTACAATATCCTCGAACAAAATGAGAAAATTATAAAAAATTTACAATTTTTTCTATACTGTATCTGAAGTAATTTAATACAAAAAGTTTGGCAGCGATTTAAAATCTGAATAAAAAAGTATTTTAATAAGAAATAAAAAACGTTTTTAAAAAAAATTAAGATAAAATGAAAAATTGTTCATTTAAATCGAAATTGTATTGTTAAAGATACATAAATATTGACCATAAAGTATACATAAATATAGACCTTAAAATATATATAAATATTGAACTGTTTCATATGTATGTAACATTCATTTTTATATAATATGAAAACTATGAATTTTCAATTCCAGTCACTTTTTGCAAAGATATACATCCTTAAGTACCTCTTAAAATAAGTCGAGGCGTATCACGGGCGTATCAAACGGTACATTATAATCTGTATCTGTCAGTCGCGACTTAAAAAATTCTCATTACCCGTCATTGCTTTGTATCGCTATAAATTTTGATTTACAAATGTCTACGAGATCTCAAGGTATGGACGTGTTGGCAAATTGATTCATCGTACGTCGCGTGACAATAAACGCGACGATGCATCGCACAGCTTGGATATATATAATTTTTTTATCTTTGGGCCTCGAGATCATTAGGTATCGAGAACGATAACTTCCTGACTGAAGGTACCCTTGCGAGATATTTCGCGAGGTTTGCCTGGTCATCCCCTCCCCCCTTCTCTCTCTCTCTCTCTCTCTCTATTTTTAACAGCATATCAAAAAGAACCCCAAGGGACAGGGAACGATCGCGATAATACCTTGTCGAATTCTTTGCTGGCAGGAAAAAAAGGGAAACCGGGTAGCGCTTTGCAACAAACACTCAATAATTTTAACGAATCACCGAGCCGGATAGTACGATTCGACTTCAAAGCTTTAATTGGCACCTGAATATTTGCGTGGCTCCTTTCCTCTATTCTATTTTCATTTTTTTGCTCTTTTATCGTCACAGAACATTCCATTTCATCAAGACAGCAAAGCCGTTGTAACGCGAAGCATTTACTAATTCTTATTAGCGTTTTATCATCATTGAAATTTTAAACAGAAATTAGACGAAATTCCTTTCTTTATAAAATCAGACAAAGCTGTTATTATTTTTTAAATTCTTCATAAGCTCCTGCATTAAAATACTTTTTAAATTATAAATTAGAAAGTAATTGAGAAACACATATTACATATAAAAAAACGAATATGGTTGACGTATTGTATTATTAAATAAATTTCGAATTTTACCAAAGCGAAATGGTACACGCTATGCGCAGTTTCCAATGTTTCCACCTAAGAGAGAAAGTCGAAGTAAGATTTTTCATATTTATATAATGCCCAATTTCCACTGTACGATTTAAAGGTTCACGCACGCAAGAGTGACTTATCGGAGTATCCAACTTGTGTATTGAATTAAGTATATGCAACCAGCGTATGTGCGCTGTATATATTCATGCTGACTTCCATCGCTATCGGAGTATCAATTTCGAATAGGCTCGATGTATCTGACCGGTTCCCTATCTCTTCCTCCCTCTCCCTCTCTCTCTCTCTCCTGCAGGGCCTCTTCCACGGCTAGTTTTCTCGGGGTCACGAGGGAGTAAATAAATTCAGCGAATAATTCCGTTGGGTAGAGCTTCCCTGGTGACCGGTATGGGCGTGTTAGCATCAGGGCTATTCAAGCGAGTCTGCGGTAGCCTCGGGACATCACGAGCAGAAAAGCACGCTCTTTCCTTTGCCTCCCCTACTTGGTTCGCCTCCTCCTTCTCTTTCTCTCCTCCTGCTTCCCATCGTATCTTACCCACTCGTCTCTTCCTCTTCGTTTTACTCAGATACGTTCTTCATACGTTTCTCATCTCGGCTCTAGAGACCTTTCTTACGCGAATCGGACTTCGTGCGAGATTCTAAAGCGATATTTCCGCGTCGATAAAACCTTACCTTTATATTCCAACGTTGCGAAAATTTCGTTGCAGATGTGGGAATAAAATTCTATTCGGATTAGAATTTGGTCGTGCAATTTTATCTCTATAAAACCGATATCTCTATCACCTCCTAATCGGCGATTTAACGTTTAATTAGTAAAAGGTTAATAAGATAGATTAATTAGAAATCGGTAATTACTAAAAAAAAAAAAGCTTCGTACAGAACTGAATATAGAAAAACGTTGCTAAAAATAAAAATTTAAAAATTTTCTTATTGAAAGATTTCTTATCATAAGATTTGCGTACAGATACAGCAAACTGTATTCTATATAATCCTCCAATTTACAATATTTGATATTCGCGGTCTTTTTACTTGCCACATTTATACGCGCGAGTCAGATCGTATCTCGACGATCACACTTCATTATCTAGACTCTCATAGTTCTGACGTGTAACCGTTGATCTGTGCCCGCAGATGACCTCAGATCGATGACGATCTATATTGAAGAAAAGATTTTAGACTTCAAAACTGTATGAACGATCTACCGTTTAATCGAACGACTTTTATTGCGGACAGCGAAATCCATTCGCGTGAGCTTTGTTTGCGTTATTACAATTTTTTGAAAGGCAGTAATTAACAGACAAATATGTAAAATCCTGTGAGAAATCATGAAATTCCAAACGTTTAGATAATATCTGAGATTTTATTTTTCTAAAATATCTAAAATCATATAAAGTCTTGACTAGCTTTCGAAGTTTAGAAGCAACAACGGTAAGTGAAGTAATTAATGCGAAACTAAGAAAAGAGAAGATTTCAATAAAGAACGCAGAAGAAAGCAAATGGCAGAGTCTTGACAGCGCATAATTTCGTGTTAAGCGTTTTACTTTAGGAACAGTGCTTCCTTTTTGTTGCATCAACCGGTAAGTTGGTACTTTTTCGGCGACCGACCTAAATTTTAAATCACTTTTTGATCGATGCTACAGCTTTCAACTATAGCTAGCCAACTAACCCAAGATTGTTTAATCGAGAGACACTGAAGGTTAAATGTAATTGGAGAAAGTATCAGGTATCAGGTCCAACACGGCAACAGCCAGTCATATCAAATATGCACACATTCACTTTAGCGTTAATAAAGGGTGGGCCATCTATTGGTACGTTTTTGAATTTTAGCTTCACAACAAAAAAAAAATTAATAAAAAATATCAATGTATGCTCATTTGATCGCATTTTTAAAAACGTACCAATAGATGGCCCACCCTGTACATATTGAATTCGTTTAAATTAATTTCTACATCGATTGTATTTAATCATTATATATTATATATTGTAATAATAATTATTATATATTATTATTTAATTATATATATTGTGTAAATTGCGCTGTTAAGACTGTAAACAAATTTATTTCAAATTACATTGCACTTTCATTTATCGCAGACCGCAAACACACTTCTCAGCTGTAAATCATTATTAATATAAATTAATATTCGTCTTAGTTTATAGCTTTATCGTGCCGGATTTTCTCCACGTTAAATCGATTCTGGTACATTCCTCTCCGTAAATCGGACTTTTTCTAAATAACCTTTCGCGCTGATAAAAATGAGCAAGAACAATATAGATTGATAACATCGTAATTCGTCGGGCTGCAGAAACTTATGGATAAAGATTTAACGCAATTACACGCCGACAAAAGTACTTCCTCCCCTCCCCCCCCCTCGCCTTTCTCTCTTTGCCCTCAATCCCTGTGTTTCAGGCGGCATCATCGTTTCTTTTTTTTTTTTGTTTTTTCAACAGGTCACGTACCTCCCTTATTGCGGCACGTCCGAAGGAACCGGTGCATAGGTGACCGCTCGATTATATACCGGTTTACCCGGACTCCGGAAGGGAGACAAGGAGATCTTCGCTTTCCCGCCATATTATCGCGCCGGCATCTCCCGCGAATTATCATTCTTATTCGCGGTGAAGGTCAATTTCTCTCGCCGAGCGTATACGCGGCGCCGTACGACGATAAGATGTACGGAGATGACTATAATAATAATATAATGGATCTCGTAATATGTAAGTATACGCGTATACATTTGCTATGCGAACTATTATTGCATAAACCGGTAATAAAGATGAATGAGAAAATTACCCCATTTTCTGTTAACCTTCTTTTCGCCGGACTCGATTTCGTTACACTGTTACTAATTAAAAAAAAAAAAAAGGATCACAACAATATTCCTAAGAGATATATATGTATATCTTGTGAAAAATATCCCGTCAGTTTATAGTATTCCTAAGCATGACGGGAGGGCTTTTGATGATTGTTGCATAGTTTGCTGCTAACAACCGACGTTTCTAGAAGACGCTGCGATAATATACTGGAATGGTGCACTTTGTTTTTCGCAGAAGTCATTCGCGTAACACGAGGAGGGAAACGAGAGACAAGAAACGACGGCGAGAAGGAGAAAACGGACGGACTCAGGTATCATAATACGATTACTACATTAACGGAGGTTTCGGGAACGATGGCCACCGGAGATGAAACCGGATATTTCATAATGTTTTCCTGGAAAAAGATAGTCTCCGAATTCTCCTTGCGCCGTCGGATTCTCACGACGATATTACAATACGTTATAGTTTGTAGGACGTTTTTATATCACATCCGAATGCGTCACATTTATCACATTCTCCAAAAAAAAAAAAAAAAACTCAGGAAATTATCATGACATTGCATAAAGTTTACAGAATAAACGGTGCAAATAATCGTCTGTGCAAATAATTGCGATGCAATCGAATATTTATTATTTGACAAGTCACCGAACTGTCCGCCGTTTTATTGAGGAAGCAAATAAAACAATAAGGTATAAGTAACGTTCGCAATTAATTTCAATGATGCGCGATTTCGCTTGAAGTATAATAAAATTAATATACGTACTCCCCGTCCATTTTTAACTCAAAACGGATTTTTTCATTCAAACGGTTCGGCGCTTTGCTAATGTCACTTTAACGTCCTTTTAGCGTCTGGCAATGATGACTCATTACGACGCATCTCCGAATCTAAGCTCGCTATTCTTCGGTGTTTTCGCGCATTAAGATTTATTCGTTGGATCTCTCTTGCGCGAAAGAATAGTTAAGGTATATATTTTGGAGTCGACAAAATAATATTCATTTGAGGGAGGATTGTATCGACCTCCGATTTCTACGCAGCGATAGTAAGCCAATTCAATTCAGTCGATGTGTAAGCGTAAGATGCTGTCAATGACCAGGTATACATTCTTTATACATGATATGGTAGCTCATTAAAAGTCCGTTCTCGCGGACTGTGATGAGAAGAGGGACGTAGAATTGCTGCCGACTCGTTCGTTATCTGTCTCGTGTTTTGTCCGTGTCAGAACGAACTTACGGCGC
>NW_017304123.1:1500747-1505315 GCF_001594115.1 Trachymyrmex septentrionalis | reverse complement strand
GGGGACGTAGAATTGCTGCCGACTCGTTCGTTATCTGTCTCGTGTTTCGTCCGTGTCAGAACGAACTTACGGCGTGTCGTCAACGTGTGTCGTCGAGAAGGCGGTAAGTTAATGGGTCCACTCTGGCAGCTGCAGACGGCAGGAACGATTGGCCTCAGATAGATGCGAAGTGTACGAGGATCGATCCTGGCTTTGGAAGCCGGGAACGAGTTCTCTTAGTTGTTTTCGTAGTCGTGCCAGCTCGAATATTTGTTTCGCAGCGAGTATCTAAGTCGCAAAATTCACTTCGAAGATGCTCGGTAGCGGTTCAGAGAGATGTGTCTCGATTTCAGACACGCTGCCAGACACTTCGTTAGCAAAATGTCGAGTGGGAAACGTTCGGCTTGAAAGAAAAAAATCCATGAGTTTTTTGATTCGGGACCTCTGGACGGTGTGATTTGTGACGAACGAAAAAAGAGAGAAAAAGATCAATAGCGAGTTTCGAGTTTCGAAGGGATAGTTATAATCAAGGATTTAATTATAAAAAATCCGACGGAGGATTTCTGGTTTTTTACAAATTAAAGATGTGGCGAACGACGTCGATTGCGTAATATTCAATTTGCGATATAATTTGCGATCTTGGTTGAAAAAAGGGAAAAGAAAAAGGAACTCGAATATAATTGAGATAATTTAGAAAATTTCCGACCTTTTCTCATCGAAGCACCGGAAAACAATTTTTCAACAATCCGAGCTGCCGAGCGGATTGCCTCGATTTTCGCATCTACGATTCACGGTTGCAGACCGGCCATTCATCGCGAGATTACCGCTTGAAGAAAGCGTAATTGAAGGTGCTAATTCCTGAGCCGCGCGTAGCCACAATGGCTCGAATTACACGTCGAGGGAACCGCTCGATAAGCGTCTGATGGAAGACGACGGTGGCGGCGGCAGCCAGGGAATCCGGGAAAGAAGGAGAGGGCTTACGCTGACGTAACGTAAGACGCGCAGCGTTCCTGAGGAACAGGTGCGCAGGATAATAGCTAATGCGGCGAGAGGAGCGACGAGCTTCCGGTGAGCATCCTCCGCGGCCATTGAAACGGGGATGCAATTAAGTGTCTTTGAGAGGCCTTTAAATCAATGCAACGCGTCCTCCTCGCAATCCGTCCTGCGCACGGAAACAGCTGCGAGTTCTTTCCCCTCCCCTCTCTCTCTCTTAATCCTTTCTTCCCTCCCCGTACATTTGTACAAAACACAATTGTTAATACTGCCCTGTAATCTTCCTATGCGT
The DNA here is from genome assembly GCF_001594115.1 of Trachymyrmex septentrionalis. Taxonomy (NCBI): domain Eukaryota; kingdom Metazoa; phylum Arthropoda; class Insecta; order Hymenoptera; family Formicidae; genus Trachymyrmex; species Trachymyrmex septentrionalis. The sequence goes on along the minus strand of NW_017304123.1, from coordinate 1,504,051 downwards.
TGCGCAATCGCGTCCCCTCTTCAGAATTTTTCCTCCTCCATTCTTACACACGACGATTCTCTAGCATGACGATTACCGATGAATGCAATCGTTTGAGTTTAAACGTCATTACCATAATACAAATCATACATTCGCGACAATGTGTATGACGTTGAAAATTGAATTGCATAATTGATGTGTTTTATTTTAATTAAATTATAATATCTTTCTCTCCTCCTACAATCGATTTAATTTTTCTACGTGCGTGGCGAGTGGAAAAAAAATAAATAAATCGAAGGACTCTTTCTATACAAAACGAATAATAATAAGTAACGGGCAAAGAGTCAACACGCGTTTCTTTGGAATTAACAAAAATTTATATTACAATTAACAGAGGTAAAATTACATAACTCCAAAAATTAGAATCGAAATTACGAAAATGATTACGAGTTACAAGTTTCGGCTACCGGATTGAGTCCTCTTCAGACATTAACGTAACGAAAAAAATCGCAGAATACAATCAACTGTCGGAAATAATCGCATATTCGCAACATTCACAGTTCGGGTGAGTCTTGATGTCGAATTCAACGATTTATTTCCGTACGATTGAACCGTCAAATGTATTAAAAATATCTTGGTAAAATTCTAGTTGATAAAAAAGATGAATTAAAAACCAAAAAAACGTAACACAAAAAATTTTTTAGTAGCCGAACTTGTAACTTGTAATTATTTTCGTAATTTCGATTCTAATTTTTGCGTTATGTAATTTTTACCTCTGTTAATTATAATATAAATTTTGGTTAATTTCAAAGAAACGTGTTGACTCTTACTTTGCCCGTTACTTATTATTATTTGTTTTGTAAAAGAAAATATTCATAATCTCGGATTAAAATCTTCACTTTAAAAGTTGAGTTTACCATTTTTCCGGCGACGTGTAGAAATAATAAATAACCTTGCCGCTTTGCAATGCACCGAATCGTCGAGTAGTAGAGAATAGTGAGTCGGAATCCTGTTGTCTGTTTCGACGGTTTCTATTTATATCGGGATACCTAGAAGAGATAGGACAGGAATGTCACCAGGTTCATATGTCGATGTCTGGCTCTGTCCGCTTGCAGTTTCTGCTGCTGTTCTCGCTATATCGAAGGTAGCATCGTCGTAATATTATCTTGGACTAAAGAATTTTGTATATGAATAAGTACGTATATTAATTTTGGATGTATCTTTCTTTGCGTACGTCTACATTTTTCGAGAGCAGTGTACGTTGTCGAATTTGAAATTGAACATTATAATAATGTGGCGTTCTAGAATTAGAGAGATTATTGTTCCAATTTATTCAAGAACTACACTTTCTCATATATTAATTTTTATCGTGACGCAGATAAAAATCCGCGGCGATAAAGCGGAAGCAACTGTGGAAGTGCCGTGTGTTCGTTACTCTCCGACCAAAGGGATACTCGATCGAGAGGTCGAAGGCATCGGGGCACAAGATTATCGACCACGAAATCTGCATAGGCAAAAGTCGTGAACCATTAAAGTTCGTCGTCGACTTAAAGGCGATTTTACGGCGTCCATAAACTATTACAAATCTCGTGATAGCGCTGGCATTACGCAAGAATCAGGATCAGGATGCTGTGTGCTTGGGACAGCAGGTGACGAAATAGGCTTCCGGTTTTTATTTTCTTTCCGGAGTGAGGAATAAATCCGAGATTCTGTTTTACAGCTTCGATAAATCTGTCGCTCGGTTTCACGGTACAATGTTGCGTTTACACAAAGATATAAGGTAACGATACGGAGAGAATTTTTGCCGAATGAGTTACTTGACTTCGCAACACGATTTTCGTTTCACAATAAATTTTCGTAAGTTGTATATTTCGACGTAACTTTTTTATTAAGTTAATATGTTTAGTGCGCAAATTAAAGAATTATAAAAAAAATGATATTCGAAATCAGGAATCAGAGAGAAAGTTATATAGTTTAAATAAGATCAACTTCAAATCGCAGTTAAGACATTTTCTACGCTTCTTCGGTTTTCAGAAATAGATTCGTAAATTTAATTGTATTATGTGTGTGTGTGTGTGTGTGTATGTGTGTGAAAGATTTTCTAGATATTCATAGATATGAGACCTATTAAATTCTGTAGCCATCACAGATTCATAAACTTTCAAATAAATTTTCTCTGCTGCGAGGTTGATGCACCCCGCAGTGAAAACAACGGAAGAACGTCTGCTTTTTCCGATCCATGAAATCTGAAGGATTTTACGATCGCGATCGTAAACCGGTACTAATGAACGAACTGGAATAAATAATATCATCGAGCGAGAGCCACGCGTTCGTCCGGCAACGACGTGCATTAAGGTTGGATAGATAATCTCGATTTCTCATACGGCGGCCTTCGGCAAAGAAGGACCGCGTGGATCGTAAAACGTTCCGTTGAGGGGAATACCCGCGACAGTTTGCAGGAAGATCGACTCGACGGAAGTATTATATCGTGAATTATGGTGAACATGGCATAAACGTTCCGCGGAATCAGCGCGATGATTCTTCTACAGATGGTTGGAGAACATCCACCCGGATATGATCGCCTGTGGAGCGAACGGTTGGTCGATAAGAAAATTCTCTGCTTTTGGAGTGTAACCATTTAGGAATGAAATGGAGTCTGCAGACCTCGGGGCGTTCTAATAAAATTATATACGCGTACTAACCAATTGGCATTCAAGTATGCCTTGAAATCAAGCAACGGTGATGAAACGTATTTTATTAGGTAACGCATTTTCAATATTGCTACGTATTCATTGAAGCTTCGCTTCAATTCAACATCTAAATATCTTTTCATTAAAATAAAATAATATAAAATGTCGCATGTGTTTGTATAAAATCTTTTTAGTAAAAATATTTTGGAAAGGCATTGTATATTGTATGTAAGTACAACACATTTAACACGCCGAAATTAAATTTTCGTTGAACATCTACAAACACAGACTGTAATAGGACCAACTATCACAAAAAATTAACTGCTTCCGAAGTGCTGAAAGAAATAAGAACTTATCGCATAGCTCTGGCGGAAATAATGGTGGCGCCGAAGAAAATCATTCGCTACTCGAGAGACCAGCAAAACTTAGGCTGCATATAATTTAATAAAGAAATCGTCCGCAGGATAATTTTGGTCGCAAATTGCGTGTAGTCACTCGTGAAAAATGTCTGTCCGCAAATCAAATCGGGAGAACAGCGAAAGAAGATGTGCGATAAAAAGCAAGCGCGAAAAAGTTGCGGAGGAAACCAACGAGTGAACGGTTGACCGTACGCGAAGAGAAGGATTTGTGGCAGA
>NW_017304123.1:1495490-1500698 GCF_001594115.1 Trachymyrmex septentrionalis | reverse complement strand
TTTTTTTTTATATCACTACCTTAATACTTTTATATGTAGAATAATTAGAGAAATATTATATTACGTAAAAAATATTATACTAAAAAAAATATATATATATTAAATATTATATTAAAAAAAAAAGAATGAAAGTGACCTTTATATCTTTTTGATACCTCCACCTAGAAGAAAAACAACATGACCAAAATACGTCACCTTTGAAACCATTCCATTTTCTGAAACATTTTTTCCTATCTCCAAAATTGTGGGTGTTATTCGGATGTTAAATTTTGGGCCGGTCTTAAGTGATTCACCTTGTATATATCATCGTATTATTAATAACATCAGTTTGAAGGAAACGTGAACAAATAGCGAGCTACGTATTAAAAAAAAGTCCTCCTACTTTCTAAAACTTTTAGAATGAATCACACTCTTAAAGAAAATTGTTCCCTTCCAAAGATTGACTCAATTTTCACTTTTTAGAGTGAGATTCCACTCGAAAGAATTTAGACGGCATGTATAAATTTTCTCAACAAATCTACAAAAAAAAAAAAAATATGTTTTTTAATTGTTGTAACACAATTTCCGAATCTAAAATCTATAGACGATTGATTCTTGATGGAAAATATGCGGATTTATGTTTCCAGGAAATAGCACTTAGAAGAGGAGGCGATACGGTCGCTGCAGGTGTCAGCTTTTTTGCGGACTCGCAAGAGAAACCGGTAGGCATCAATTTTTTGCCACTAAGCAGGATTATCGAAATAACGCGAAATCGATTCTCGCATGCTTGCGGGATACGAGCGCATGTGATTGCAAGTATAAGAACAGCGAAGGGATGAGAGCGAGCGTCTGCACGCGAGTGGCCATTTTAATTCTACTGTGTGAACGTTTCTTTATGATATCCAGCGAGAAGCTATGTGTAATGCCTTTATCGAAATTTTTCCTGTTCAATTAAAAACCAAAAAAAAAAAATAGATAAAAATATAAGAAAGAATATTCTTTCTCAAATTTTCTTTGCATCAAATATTTTTAATTTTACACGTTGGAATGGATGGCGTACACGCATTTAGCATTATTAATTTATATGTTTATTACATGTATCTAAATATAAATCACAAAATAAAATTGCTCTAATATTAACTTGGCTATTAAGTAAAAAAGGATAATAATAATAAACTTAATGCTGTTTATAGAATTAAGATGAAATTAGACGTCTATAAAATTTTACTATGAATCTTAAACAATTAATTAATCATATAATTGTTGCTTTAGTATATGATTAATTTAAAAAACTTGACAATTGTTGTTGAACAATTTCTGTTAAAATAATAAATATATAAATATATAAATATAAATAATAAATATAAAAAAAATAGAAGATTTCGAAATTGTTTTAGAGCATATCTAATGGTGAAGTAAGTTAATTGCATTGTAAGTGCAAAATAAAATCGGAAGTGGGGTAGTAACATTGTGAAACAAGAAAATACTGTGAAAAATTCTCGATTATACTTCGCATAACACACGTTAAGAGCCATCAAGGACAAGCGCAGAATATGCGTAGAAATTACCCGGCTATTCGGTATTTTCCATGGTAATAACAATTATCCCTGGCGCAATTTCCTGCCAACGTCTCCGGCCAGTTGCGATAATAAAACAACCACGATAAATAAGAGCAGTTAGCAATAACGAGGAACGTGAAACAGTTCGTGTCACGCACGCAGATTGCGCGTGCAATCCGTCGAATCTGGAGTTACAACCCATGCTAGTCAGTTGCGTATAATTTTAACTTAAACTTACAGTTTCCGTGCGAAGTCTAAAACATCGATCTTTTATGGCTAAGTGACCATTGAGACTTACCTAAAACAAAAGAAATATACATATACATTAAAAGAGCAAATTAGGCAAAGAAAGGTTAAATATTGTTTATTTAAAATCGAGATTATTGAAATTTAATAATAACAATAATTCGAGAACAATTCTTTTACATAGGATTGAGTATGATTTTAATATTGCCATAAATTTTCAGAATATTGAAAAATATATGCCGACTTTCGCATATCTTCTTTAAAACGCACACTGTTGTATAAAAGTCATTACTATTCGGAGTAACAGTTAAATCAAAGAAACACAAGTTTGTGGTTGATTAGGCAATCCTTTTAATTGTGTTAAAGAAGAAAATAAAAAAAAAAAAATAATGTTAATGTGCTGCAAAGAAATGAAAGCACTACCTTAATTGCGTGTAGCAATCAGAGGAAACCGTAAAGAATTCTTTGTCTTATAATCCTCGGCACGTTTTTTTCATATTTTAATTAGCCCTCTATGTGTCTCGCTTAATTAAATGCAATTTTAGCTTTTGTTTAATTATACTTAATGTAAATTAAATTTTAACGAGCAATAACCAATAAATTAAAATATAACCAGTTTTAAAGTTCTAACAATATATAAATCGCGCGCGCGTTGTAAGAAATCAATCATTTTAATCACTTTGATATTAGTTTGGTGTTCGCACTAAGATTAAAACGATGTTAATGATTGGATAAAATAATAAATAAATACATGATGGCAAATCTAACTTATTCAAGAAAAGAAGAAATATTCTCTTTCTTGCGCATACATAAATTCAATACTCATTTTTTCAATCATTTATGCATTTACTATGAAATCACTGTAAAAGAAAAACATAACGGAGGAGCGCGACAGATTCTGGAAGACGCTCAGCAAAAAACTCGCTTTACGATTTTCCACAATTGAATTGAATCAATGAACGTTAATGAACCTAGGCTTGAACTTGATGAAACGCACATTTCTTTTTCTCTCTCATTCTGATTCATCAAACGTTGCGTTATATATACTCGAGTATTATATACTCGAATACAGCTTCGCTTCGTTACAGCGCTGCATCGCGGTCTCGTCTATCAATTGCGGAGCCAGCATCCTAAAGTGGGATCTAGTTATGCTGACCGAATACCCTTCCAACCATGATTGCTCAAAGATTAAACTGTTCTTCAAAATGATTTATGAATATCGTAATGAGTATCTCTCTCTCACAATGAATATCATAAATAATTAAAATTAACTGTAAACTGCGGGCAATTATGTGTATTAACAGTAAATTATTCTACTACGTAACTGTATGTATTGCACAATAATTAATAATACGTTTAATCTAATTAATTTCTTTTTTAGAAGCCATAAAATATTTCAAGTTGCAGAAGAAAAATTTATTATGAAATATGGAAATCCTTTCTATTTATTAAATCCTCTCATTTTTATACATTTACATATCCATTAAGATTCTTCTATTAAAAAGGAAACAAATTGTTATATAGTGTAAAAAAAAAGAAATTAAAATAGATTGATATCAAAAGTTCAATCCCAAATTCATTCAGAAGGAAATCATCCCCACTCTTCTGGGGTCCTCCAAAAAAGGATATTTTAAAAGTTAAAAGGATGCACTTATGCGTGCATGTGACGAATCTCATGTATTATTAATGTTCCACCGGGTACATTAGCGAATCGTACAGAACCGTGTTCGATTTTAGAGCCGTCGCCTTCAGCCTAAAAGTTCCACGAAATCTTCCTTGGAGCAACGTCCTTTTTTGGCAGCAACTCCTTATTTACGCGAATGAGTCGCATTTAAACGACCTCAGGGCAACATTCCCGATCGCGCCAGAATATTCTTTGTCTCAATAAGCTGATCGTGAAGAAAGAAGAAAGCGAAAATGTGTTAAAACCATGCACGAGATGCACTTGGCGTTGCACGCGATTATAAATGTTTATAAATAAAATAAGCGTATATAGGATGTTCAATTATAAACGTCATTGATATTATCTTTTTATTTATAGAATTGAAATTTTTTTCATGACAAAAATTTCAATGATTTTTGATTGGTTAAAGAAAGGCTTAAACTTTCCGTAAAATTAAATTGTACTTTTGACTGATCATAATTAAAAAAATAAAAATAAATAAATATATTATAAATCTATTTGATCTACAATACTTATAAATATTAGAAGTGTTATATCGGCTGTATAATTAAATATGATTATAAATATATTCTGAAATCTATACATAGATCTAAATGCCGATAGAATAGAAATTCTTTCGGATTTCCAAACTTAGTGTTTATCGAAGATAGTCTGTATGTATCACTGAAAGTGAAAGAAATCGTTGTCGCATATACAGTGGCACACATTTGTGATCGAAATACATAGTGAAAGAACGAGAGAAACCATCGTATTTGCATTTTAAATACGACATCTCTCTAGGGAGCTCGAGATGACGAATGGACTGCTCACGACGGTCCACCAAGTCTTTCCGATTTCTTCACCGGCGACGATTAACTTCCTCTCACTGATTTCCGACGCGGGATTTAACAATCGCTGGTTTTTAGCATCGTCGCGGATGGTGGTTTTTTTAATGCAATGGTTGAAAGGCGTCCAAGGGAAAATTTGTTAAATACTTTTTCAACACTGCGAATCTGAGAACACTCGGAGAGCGGTATGGAAGAGTATAACGAGTGTAGATTTATATTAAGTGTCGGAGAGCATATTTTGAATTTTATTTATAAGGAAAAAAAATGTAAAAGAATATGTTTTAAAATAAAACTACTATATCTTTGTTCTTTCAATTATATTTATATCTTTTAATTTTTATATATTCATTATATAATAGATACAAATTGTTAACCGCACTGATCGATTATAACAAAGACAAACGAAAGATGCTTACACGTTTCTGGATATTTGTTGGAAATTGAAATAGTTTTGCACAACCATGCCACAAGCCGCAAAACACCACCTACACCGCTATTAATTTTCTCTCATTAAATTAAACATAACGGTACCTCAATAAGCTCTTCCAGATTGTATAACGAAACCGCAACGTGACTACTAAAACTCAGAGAAATTCGGAATTTATGACAGAATTAATATTAAAAATGAAAGATTGTTTCCTCTGTTACATAGTACTTGGGTATGCACTCAGCATAGTACTGAAGGATGTTTCATTACAAGCGGATGTATTGTCACGAGCGACATTTAACGTACACTGACCTGAAACGCGAGCCATTCCCGAAGGTTCATCGTACCTATTTGCGATCACTAACAGTATTGTCCCTTTAGATTGATCGCAAATCTAATCCAGCTCCTTCGGTTAGACATGATGAACGTATGTACACGCAATATCTGTACATATGTTCAAGTTATTACACATTTTTTGAATAAAAT
>NW_017304123.1:1493909-1494402 GCF_001594115.1 Trachymyrmex septentrionalis | reverse complement strand
TTTATTATTTATGTTTTTATGTTAATATAATTTTGTAATGATATTAAAATTTTATTAAAATATTATTAAAATATTATGAAAAAATTTTAGAAAATTTTAGTCATATATATTATTAAAAAATATCTGAAGAGATTTAAGAGGGAAAGATTGTAATGGCTCAAAATATGAAGATATCTTTGGGAATTTTTTACAAAGAGAATAAGTAATGGATCTTTTTAAAACCTGAAAGATATATTATTAGAGGTATATTTTTAAGTAGAAATAAATTTTTTTTATTTTATATAGTGTCTTTGTACGAGGACCGCTAGTAGACATTGCGAAAAAGCATAATTGGCAGTGATTCCGTCATGTGTAGTTCATCTAAAATAAAAAAGTCAAGAATATTATTGAATATTATAAATTATACGTCTATCGCTATCATTCGACGTAGGAATTTTTTAATTAAACGTTTCCTTTAATGTTTATTAACGATAAAATTTTTATCAAATCTCCG
>NW_017304123.1:1487983-1493809 GCF_001594115.1 Trachymyrmex septentrionalis | reverse complement strand
AATAGAAATTCTTTCGGATTTCCAAACTTAGTGTTTATCGAAGATAGTCTGTATGTATCACTGAAAGTGAAAGAAATCGTTGTCGCATATACAGTGGCACACATTTGTGATCGAAATACATAGTGAAAGAACGAGAGAAACCATCGTATTTGCATTTTAAATACGACATCTCTCTAGGGAGCTCGAGATGACGAATGGACTGCTCACGACGGTCCACCAAGTCTTTCCGATTTCTTCACCGGCGACGATTAACTTCCTCTCACTGATTTCCGACGCGGGATTTAACAATCGCTGGTTTTTAGCATCGTCGCGGATGGTGGTTTTTTTAATGCAATGGTTGAAAGGCGTCCAAGGGAAAATTTGTTAAATACTTTTTCAACACTGCGAATCTGAGAACACTCGGAGAGCGGTATGGAAGAGTATAACGAGTGTAGATTTATATTAAGTGTCGGAGAGCATATTTTGAATTTTATTTATAAGGAAAAAAAATGTAAAAGAATATGTTTTAAAATAAAACTACTATATCTTTGTTCTTTCAATTATATTTATATCTTTTAATTTTTATATATTCATTATATTATAGATACAAATTGTTAACCGCACTGATCGATTATAACAAAGACAAACGAAAGATGCTTACACGTTTCTGGATATTTGTTGGAAATTGAAATAGTTTTGCACAACCATGCCACAAGCCGCAAAACACCACCTACACCGCTATTAATTTTCTCTCATTAAATTAAACATAACGGTACCTCAATAAGCTCTTCCAGATTGTATAACGAAACCGCAACGTGACTACTAAAACTCAGAGAAATTCGGAATTTATGACAGAATTAATATTAAAAATGAAAGATTGTTTCCTCTGTTACATAGTACTTGGGTATGCACTCAGCATAGTACTGAAGGATGTTTCATTACAAGCGGATGTATTGTCACGAGCGACATTTAACGTACACTGACCTGAAACGCGAGCCATTCCCGAAGGTTCATCGTACCTATTTGCGATCGCTAACAGTATTGTCCCTTTAGATTGATCGCAAATCTAATCCAGCTCCTTCGGTTAGACACGATGAACGTATGTACACGCAATATCTGTACATATGTTCAAGTTATTACACATTTTTTGAATAAAATTAATCATTCCTTTTATTATTTATGTTTTTATGTTAATATAATTTTGTAATGATATTAAAATTTTATTAAAATATTATTAAAATATTATGAAAAAATTTTAGAAAATTTTAGTCATATATATTATTAAAAAATATCTGAAGAGATTTAAGAGGGAAAGATTGTAATGGCTCAAAATATGAAGATATCTTTGGGAATTTTTTACAAAGAGAATAAGTAATGGATCTTTTTAAAACCTGAAAGATATATTATTAGAGGTATATTTTTAAGTAGAAATAAATTTTTTTTATTTTATATAGTGTCTTTGTACGAGGACCGCTAGTAGACATTGCGAAAAAGCATAATTGGCAGTGATTCCGTCATGTGTAGTTCATCTAAAATAAAAAAGTCAAGAATATTATTGATTATAAATTATACGTCTATCGCTATCATTCGACGTAGGAATTTTTTAATTAAACGTTTCCTTTAATGTTTATTAACGATAAAATTTTTATCAAATCTCCGCCATTTTGTCATTTATTTGAGATATATATTTTTCCCTTGAATGGATAACCATAGTTTATAAATATTCTCTCTTTGATTTCAGATGAAATAATATTTTTTCGAAACGTACTAGCGATTCTTATAGGTATAGAGCAGAGATGGGCCCTACATAAAAAGTTTATAAAAAATTTTTTAACTTAGAAACATACCTAATAATATATGCCTTTCAGGATTTAAAAAGATCCATTGCTTATTTTCTCTTCGTAAAAAATTTATAAAGATACCTTTATATTTCGAGCCCGTTACAGTACCTAATACCCTCGAGATTTTTTTATATCTTATTGTAATACTTCATTATTTATTAAATTGCATTAAGCAAATAAAAAACTAAGTTGCAAAAAAACATATAAAACAATTGTAAAATATATTTTTCCGTTGATCTCTCGCAGAATGGGAATTGTTGAAGGATTTATGTGGCATCATACCTCGAACAATTGTTGAAAGATTCAAGTCATTATATATGAATTGCTGTTAATGTGATCGCGTGCGTGTATCTAACTAGGATCCGCCGAGAACTACGATCGAATTCGGTCGAGCTAATTCGTGGCACAAAAATACCGCCGGAATAGTTAACGGATGGCCGAGGAAATATGGTAAGTTGAGTAACGTATGAGGGTTCGACAGAAACGGTGATCATTAAATCGCACATTCTTTCTAAATCAGTATTACATATTCCGTAACTCTCATTTGCTAAATAACGTTTTAAATTTTTTATGCACGAGTAGACACGTTGCAACAAATGTGTATTAATAAAAAAATATATATATAGAGTTCGAAAAAAAATGGCGATGTTAAATTAAATTTTACATTTGCATTTATAAATAAGTAGTATAGAATAACTCCAGTAAACTTTAGAATCAATCAAAAAATTTAAAAATCTAACAAGTAAATATATATGAGGTACGTGATAAATTATATAATATTTTCTAGATATAGCAAATTATCAAAAATAAAAATTCGAAAACATAAATAACGAGACCTCTTCTTAATTAACTGAAATTGCACTTCGTATCAATATAAATCCAATTTAGAGCTATTTAATGAACGAGATTCAATATTTTACAAGCCCACTTAGCATCAACATTTTATTAGACCAACCCATTTCAATTTCCACAGTTGTTGCTGATTAATACACACAACATTAAGTACGTAAGTTATGTGCGTATTAAATATCTAATGTCAAAAGTAAATTATAAAACAGTGCAATTAGCAGAACGAGTCGGCGTAAGATCGGGTAGAAATAACGCGATAAAGAAGAACGATTTATGGCGAAGAAACGCGAAGGGAGCCTCGCTTTCTCTTTCAATACTAGTCGACTCGGCAATCTATAACTTCATTGGTATTCGAGTGAAAAAAAAGGAGCTACCGATATGTCGAGCTAACAACAATGCGTGAACTTGTTGAAAGTTGACCTTCCATTACGAGCGGAATGATTTGGTCAGCCAATAAAAGATTAACGCGGCGCAACGGTATGTTAATTCGCTGGGTATTATACACTGTTGTTGTGTAAAAGCAAATGTTAACATTATTACTCGCATTATTACGATCGTATGTACGCTTATCAATAAGCTTGCTTTCAAATAACTGATCTTCCAGCTCGCATGTGAACGAAATTCGCGCCTTTTCTCTCTTTATATTTCTACGTTGTTCATTGTACTCTCGCCACGAGATGTAACACGTACGAATGAAACGTAAAGAAATCCCGAGCGAGCGCAATAATATTCGGACCTTTGCAGTCGCATCGGCTAAGATTACAATCCTTTCTGTCTCTCAGTTCGACAATTAAGAAATGCATTAATCATTTTAATTACTCGCCAACCAGGCTACGAGTGTAGGTACGTCTGTCTTAACGGTAATGAATAATAAATACGCACTACGATACCATCGATCATTCGACATATGTAGCAACGGGCTCCAAGCTCGTTCTCCGATTGTATAATTTGCTCGCCCATTAATCCCCCACCGGCATTAATAAAACTCATCGAAATTACCGATCAAAAATTAAGATCTTACGCGTAATACATTACCGGGACACACACTAAATATGATCGTAAATTTAAGATAACGTTTTTAAAAACGTTTCCTACATTACTGCTTGTACAAAGTAAGAATTGTATTACGCAGGCCGAAATAAAGTTTTTAATTAAAAGAGTCCATAAAAAGAATTTTTATTAAACAAGAATAATGATGCTTCTTCGAAACAATCGCAATAAAACACATTCCGTTTTTTATTAAGGCGGAACATTTTATAAAACAGACAAAAAAGGTAGCCAGCGAGGAGATATATCTAATTTTTCCTCGGTTCAGTTATGATTAGTATTATTACGGTAACATTATGAGTAATGAAACACGGTCTGTGCCAAAGGTTTTCTCGCAAGCGAATCGAAAGCTCGGAATTGGTAAGATGAGGCAAGGAGATTTACAACGTTACACGATTTCGTACATCCTTTCCTTGATTCTCAGTCCTTCCTCTATTGTCTTATGCTTGCTCTTATTATAGCGAAAATCGTGCCGACACGCTTCCGATACGAATTGGATGCTCAGAAGAAAAAGTGAAGAACGATTTGTCGAAGGATCAAGATAATCGAGATAAAAGAACAGTCGTAAAACTCTTTACTTCAAATAATAAATATTCATCATTCGTTTTAACAACGTTAAATTAAAGAAATATATAAATGTATAAAAAAAATATATGAATAAATACACAAAATTAAAAATAAAAAACTAATTTAGGATATAAACAGTATCGAGTAATTAAAGTCAAATAAATTGCACAAGTATTATAGAAGTTACAAGTATTATAGAAGATTTTTCGCAATAAGTTTATTACAGTTTTTTAAGATTTGGGAGAATTTGGGGGGATTATTTGTTTCAGATTGATTGTGTGAATCCGATAATTTCATCGGCTCTCAATTTATTTCTGAAATATTAATTCAATTTAATTGAATGTATATTAGATAGTAGTTCAACATCTTAACACTCGGACCGGGAAGGCGCTTTGTATTTAAAGTTGTAATATTTATATAGACGGTCTTGTTTCCAATCATATTTATTATAGAAGTGTTGAAAAATTGTCAAATTATATTAATATAATTGATGGGGAAACTAATACTGATATCAAATACATGAGTTCTTTAAAAGAAAACATGAAATAAATATGTATCCATATCAAGAATAATACTTGGTCTCAAGCAATGCAGTGTTCACTGAAGTTAGACTTATTATATTTTAAATTAATTTACAAAATACTTTCGTAATTAGACACGGCATAATAATATGTCGATAGAAAACTTAGCAAAAAATAACGGCATCTGTACAATGAAATATTTGTGAAAATTGTCCTTTCATCATCGAAATAAGAAAGCGCCAATTTGCACACGTTTATCTTTAATGGGGAACGTTACAAGAAGGCGGAGCCAAAGATGATAAAAAAAAAGAGTGAGAGAAGAGAGGAATTGGCAAGGAGAGAACTTCGGTTACGGTAATTAACTTCCGCCAATAAAGCGGTTCATTTCAGGATCCAAATTAATTTCCTTGCTGCGATAACGACAGTATCTCCGCCCAAGTTCTTTCCATTCGATCGGATTGATTCTTATCAACGCGGGATAATATTGAGAAGAAACGATCGAAAGATTGTTTCAGTTGAAATTAATCTCAGCGAATTCGTGACTTCCAATAATACTCATCTCAAATTTTATCCGTTACTTATTTGTTATCTTTGAAGTTTTCATATATTGTCACTTTAACATTTAAGATGATGTTACCCAAGTTACTTTTTATTACATCGAAATTTGTTAAAGTTTAAACAAGTATATGGTTTCAACTTAATTCATGAATTTTTCTCAATACTTACAATATTTTACGTTGCATTTTTTTTTTCACGTTTACTTTCTTTATCTATTATTTTGTTATTAATGTGATATTACGATGATAAATAACGTGGATTTCCTATTCGCAGTTTTATCGATTATTTCAATATAGGTGTGCTATTTTCAGATTTAAACATAAATTTATCGCGACTCCACTAAATGCCATGGTTGAGAATCGAAGCAAATAAACTAATCGAACAGAAGATGTAGAGGAACGAGGAAGTCGGTGCCAATACTGTTTTATCTTTACTCTATCTCTTCGGTAGCAAAACGAGCTTTC
>NW_017304123.1:1479156-1487883 GCF_001594115.1 Trachymyrmex septentrionalis | reverse complement strand
TCAAACGCTCTTTTCTATCAGATTTCACTCGTCATTCTGCTGTTATCAGCAGGAATCTAGGATTGTCTCCCGCCTCTTTTGCCGTCACACGCCCGTTCGCCGCACAGGATAACGGTACATCGATATAGCGGTGGATCAGACGGATCGATGCTGTCGACGGTACAGGGCCATACATCGTGTTCCCCGCGGAAGAAAATTATCGATCCCGGATGGACGTAGAGATCCCGACCGAGGCCGCGATTCCTGTTCGATCCGCCGATCCGTGGAATATCAATGACTCTGACCTCTACGGACGACAGTAAATTAGATACCGTACCCTTGACTCGTAGTTGAACTGTACGTCGTTACAGCGAGTGTGATGTATCGAGTAAAGTTCATCTCGTGCTTTTTAGAAAAATCAATGTGATATTTTGACGTTGTCTAATATCGATATTCTACAAAGATATAACATATGATTCATTGAATTACGAAGTTTTGGAAACACAAATGTGTGTTATCTCCTTATTCTCTCTCATTAATCAAGGATTTTTTAATTAATTTTTTTACAAGCGGAAAAATATATTTTTTTTTATATTTGTGCATAACATGCAAATTTATAAAAAGATTTACTCTTCGAAAATTTTCTCTTGTGCCAGATTAAAAGTTGATAGTTACAATAGCGGTTATCGCGATTTGGTCATACGATACAAATGCCGTTTCCACACGAAGACAAACGTGCACGAAGTGCAGTCCCGGGGATGCTTTTTTCTCTTCCGTCTTCCAGGTTCTTTTCTGCTTTTTTGTTGCTTTACGATACACGCCGGAGTGCCACGATAGGCGTAAAACTTGGCGACAGAGATTTGAGATAAATAACACCGCGGGACAGAACAATGTGTCCAATGTCGTTGTACCTTCGCCTTCTCGTATCCGAGAAACCAGTGTTAAGTCCGATCTATATAAGACGCAGAACGCGAGTCGCAGGTTTGCAAGTAAAGCTCTGGATATACCAAAGTAGCGCAATCCTTTTATCTAAGCTGAAATGCCGACAACTTTCCTATTGGCTGTTTCGACCGCCATTTTCGATCTAATTCGGTCTGCAGTCCAATAAACGCTTAATATTGGTATATGATACAATTAGTAAGTTGAAAATGGAGGACTTTTGCGCTACTTTGGTATATTATTATGTCTAGAGCTTTAGTTGCAAGCTTATTGCCGTCGGTCAATATAATCTCGAAGCGTTACTTTTAAAATTGACGCATTGGTTGCTGAAGCAACCTGCGACTCGCGTTCTGCGTCTTCCACTAGAAGTAAGAAACTGTCCAATCACATCGAATGTAAGAAGAATAATCGTGTGATTGGTCAATTCCTTACTCTCACTTCTTACTCCGTGTATTGTAAACGACGCATTACGTAGATCGAACTTTAAATCATCCCCAATCACATTAACGGAAATATACGGAAATTGGATGGACAATTGAAAAAAAAAAACAGCTCTTGATAAACTTCAAAAATTGAAATCTTAATTAGCTAAAGTATTTTTACAGAATAATTGAAAGCAATTGTGTGCGGTTGCAACATAAATCTAAAGATGCAAAATAGAACAATAACGCTTTTTGATTGAGCTCTCGCTTCTCTTTCGCGATTCACTCGAAGTCATCCCGAGTTGACTTCCCCTTCGTCCAAGATATCGTGTCGAAAGCACTCCCGATTCGTTCTGGATTCGTTGCCAGCTCCGGTTTACGATCGCGACTCTCCTCGACGAAGGCGGGAAGAGAGGTCGAGCCGGCGCGACCTCTATGCTGAAAGCGGTGCAAAGGAAACCATCCTCCGTGCGGAATGGTACCATCGATGGGGCCTAGGGACTGCATTTAAAGCTGCATTTGTATGCGACTCCGGGCACTTTCTTGCACACGCACGCACGCACGCACGCATGTCGATCCCGTTGTACCTTTAAATTGGCTATTTCCACGACAGGGAGGAACGAGAAGGGGACAAACGCGCGAACGAAAGAGCCGGCGCAGTCACCGGCGAAGGGAATTCGTCCCATAGAAATCAGGCTGCCCTTTTGTCAGCGTCAGAACGGACGTAATTCCATTGGCCGCGGTTCGTCGACTCGCGAAGACCAATTTCCTCGTCACAATGATGCGTTGGTTCCGAATGGAGCCAGCGAAAAGCGCGCTTCGTCGAAAAGTTGAGATTCGAACGCGAGAATATATTCAAACACGTGTTCATCGCTAATGTATAATAGCGGACCCAGGACAAGGACCAGTTCTGCAAATTTAAATAAGGATGCTTGAATAATTCTCTCTCTCTCTCTCTCTCTCTCTCTCTCTCTTTCTCTCTCTCTCATACAAGATATAAAATATCATATGTCAAGCGAAACGAATTTTAGCCTCATTGCGATATCAATGGATACAACAATCGTTGAATTGGATAAAAAAAATTTAATTTTTTAGACATAAATTTATTAATACAGTTTATATTAATAAAAATATCATTAAAAAATATAAATATATTAATATAATAATATCGTATTGACAAGGAATATCTTTTATTACACACACACACACACACACACACACATATATATATATATAATATAAAATATATAGGAAATGTTATATAAGCCCCTGGAAGAATAATTTTATTGATGTCACTTTTGAACGCTATTCGTCTCACTTATAAAGCCAGTATTCATTTGGAACTTTTTCGTCCGTCTAAGAACTCCTGCCGGTAGTGCACTGTCGAGTGGAAAAAAAAAACGCAGGAAGTAACGACCGGAGGAACATGCAGAAGAGACACGTTATCCAGAAGGCGCGGTGTGTCCGTCTCGTTCATGGCGGCCATATATCACGAGTGCTCCGAGGCAAAACACAAGGCATCGCGTTGGACCACGTGCACGTATGTACGATCCTATGACGTCGTCAAGGTTCCTGATGACGATTGCAAGAGTGACTGATGCCCGGACGAAGAAGATGCGCAGAACGGCATATGGCGTCTTGCTGAGAGACAATCCGGCTTGTTAGTAACGAAACGGCCCGAGACATTCTTACTTCGCGATCTTTCCCTCTTCTCGCGCGTCACTTCTAACCTTTTGTTTCGTTGTCGTCTGCGTTTTGCTATCTTAGTTAATTTATAGTAGAACCTGGATCTTCCATGTGTTTGGTATAATTCGTGTGTAAACTGTTAAACTATAACGTATAAGTTTATAAGTAAAATCAATAGAAAATTCGAAAAATAAAAGTATCGTTCACAGCAGCCTAATTCATTATTAGAAAATAATTTCCTTTTTACTTTAATAGTAATGTAATTATCTTTATAAATAAACTTTTTAAATTTTTAAAAGTGGCATTATATCAATCATGATAATTGGACTTGTAATAATCACGAATGATTCAAAGACAAATTTCTTCTTTCTTCTATCTCACTCTTTTCCCCAAATTTTTGAACAAGAATTCCACATTTAAAATTTATCTCGTTTCTCTAGCTTTGTCAGATCAATTATCTGGATCATTTAGATCTTTTTGAAACGTCTCCTCTCTATAATTTTGACGAAACTGGACGAAAAAGAACGAGTGATGTAAATGAACAAAGGATACTTCTACAATCGTAGAAGAAGACAGGCCAGTGCAAGTGGTGAGGGGATGAGGAGCTGAAGAAAGAACTTGTGAGCGCAGATCAAGCGGATAAAGTCCGCCGGAAGACTTAACGGGCGTGTTGGGTAAGCTCAGATAGAATCTTGGCGGGCCTCCTCGACGCTTTTAACTACGGCATCGTATTTATGTAACCGTAAATATGTCAACAATTTCTATATTGCAAAGCCGGTACTTACGAAAGAAGAACTTTCGTTGTCTTCTATTAAAAATACAATTTATCGAGTGTACAAAAAAATAATAAAATAACTAAACTATCGATGACTGATTTTCTCGTTTACACAAATATAATGCAGTTACATATTTACTAATATTTTTAAGTCTTCAATTATTATTAACTTCAATAAATATAAACTAATTATAAGGGACGCGAGGAAAATCTTTAATGTTCAGGATCAGTGTTTCTGCAGGCATAAATCAGACATTATTCGACAGGGCAACGTCCTAAGATCGCAGCGTGTATTGTTCCTCAAGCTGTGCGATAAAAATGGCATCGACATCTTTCGGCGGTGGCATGATGAAGTGACCGAAGAATCGAACATGCGCGCGGAGGGACGCGGAAGAAAAAGGAAATCGCGACGTCCGTGAAAAGAGCATTCAAAAGAGATCTGGACAATAAATGTGCGCGTCTCCTTCGCCCGGGAGGGTGCCGTCACTCCTGACAGTTGGTGCATCCACCTCTGCCTCGACAACTGACTTGCTGTCTTTCTTGCCGTTCGAAAAGAAACAATGCATGAATATGTTACTTCATTTCGCGAGGCGAACTATGCCCACTTAATTAGTCCAAACTTCGACAAAGGTAATCTCGCAAGCAAGTTCTTCGAACAATCGCGCGAGGTTTCCGAACGCGAGACTGAATACGTCAATTAAAATGGTTTCAGTCGAAAATAATGTTAGTATTGTTTTCACCAAGTATATGTATGTATATATATAAATGTCGCAAGTAAATTTGCGAATGCAATACAATTTAATAAATATGAAATCTATAATAAAATTGTGACCAACATAACCTAGAATTACATTAAAACATTATTCAATGAGTTTAAATAATATAATTTAATAATATACATTTCTCCAATTAATCAATAAATCTCCCTCTATTGTAAATATGGAGTTCTTCGTTGATGGTATCCCTTGCTCATTGCAATTCGCGAAACTTGAAGCATCTTAGAAAGTCAAGGAAAGAGAGGTGCGGTTAAGTCTGTTGCAAGGGAAAAAGAGATCACGAGAAGAGAGCGAAATAAGGGTTGAAAGATAACAGAACGTGGCAGCCATTGTGCCTCTTGCGACAATGCAAGGCTACTGGATCGTAGCAATCTATGTCATTCCTTAATTAATCGTATCATACAAATCCCCGCGCGTATCCGATGGCAGAACTCCTTCGAGATATGCAGCACAGTGTATACATAAATGTGCGTACGCATATACGTGTACATTCGTGAATCAGTGTATGATGGGTGCATCAAGCTGCGAATATTGAGATATCTCCCTCTTGGTCCGGGGATAACAAATCTTCCGCGATGCGATGCGCGTCGTAAAAGGAATGGCAGAGAGAACAGAGAGACAGAGCCGAGAGAAAAAAGAAAAGCTCGCGGACAGTAAAATATGTCTCGATTACGATTCGGCCCCGCGGCACTTTTTACACCTTTTTCTTTTAACGATATCCGTACGATCGATTATCTCTAGATCGCCAACGCAAAGGGCGAGGTCTGAGAAACGCGAATGGAAACGCAACTGTTTTAATTTCGGCAAGTCATAGCGAAAGGTGGAAGCTGACTTTAAGTAAGTACCTTTGAGGATCTCAAGAGGTACTCGCACACTACCTGAGGAAGAAGACTATCCGTCTCGCGAATTCCTGTTCCGTGTGAACACCTGGAAGTGCACGAACGTGTGATGGCATGGCGGATAACATTGTTTCACATTGTGCGTTAGAGTGTTTGCGCGGTGATTTGTAACGCCTTCCCGCGCGACGCTGACTTTATGTCATCTTCATTCGCACTAACTACAGTCGAGCGATTGCGAGAGTAGATGAGTCTGACTTGCGGCAGAATTGTAAACTGCAAGTAACAAGAGAGGTTATTGCTAAAGTTTCAAGTTAAACATATCCTATATATAAACGCCCTGTTCCTAAGTTAAACTAAATTATTTCAGTAATAATCGCTTTATCGACGTTACCTCACATTCATACCTATTGTAATGTTTTAGATATATTAAATTTTAAGAAATATAATAGTTTCCGTTTTACTATGATCGATTAGACTTATTAAACTACGTTGAAGTCTGGAGCAAGAAGTAACTTACTTAGTAAGGTCGCTCGAGTCTTTCTCGTCTTAAAATATCAAGCAACCAGTCGCAATTCAGAGAACCTCACGTCGTTATTGCATAATGATAGTCGACACAGAGAGTCGTGTATGCAATTTAACAACCGTCGGTTGAAAGGACCGACTCATTATATTTCTGTGTTGTTTAATAGCGAGTTGATGTAATTCGCGGCATATCGCTCGCCGCGCTACCGATTTATTAATCCACATTTTTCAGGACTGCAGTGCGCATCGCACGAGCATTCATCAGCGAAGAAGAGAGCCAGTACTATCAGATCGCCCGGTAGAAAACGCAATAGCGTCGTAATTGCCCTCGTACGTCAATGACACTGGAGGATCTCATGCCACTCCTCCTCTTTATTATATACGCGGATGATCATAAACTCACTTTATGCACGTGAAAGCGCAATACGACGAATACTCCTCCTGTGATATCCACGATATAATGTATCTGTACATATATTTGGCAAGATTCCGATTCGTACTATAATCATATATAATAATTGATAATAAAAATGCTTAATTAAAGATATAATATCTATCGCAGCACACAAACCAATTAAATACTGGAGCAAAACGAGAACATTATGAAGAATATTTGATTAGAACGTTAAGAATATGATATAGGTCCAACTATATAACTAACATTTTTATTAAAATAGAAATTTAATTGAGATTTCATTCCCAAGATTTAACTCGAGCTTGCTATTTAAGAGCGCAAATTTTACTTCTCCCGTTTCAAAGAATGTCACGGATGTTCAACAATCTGTCGAGGGTTCAGCATCGGAGCGTTTTGGTGGGGGAAATCGCACTGATTCAGAAGAATAACGAATATCTCGCGACGGTCGTGATCCAGATCTAATTTCTCCTCTCGATGGAGAAAAGCTTCTCTCATTACGCGCACAACGCGAAACAGAGATGCGGAGGAGCCGCGCCAACAATTACAAAGGCCAGACATAATACGTGCAAAACACCGATGCTGCGGGTCCGTCGTGCAAAATTCTGAATGCCCGAGGATCCTCTTTCCTCGAACCTCTTAGCGCTACTTAGCGGATCCTTTTACGGGACAGCGAGTCCCGACAAGAAAGAAAGGCACGACGTAAGGCTCGACGAAGGGTCGACACAAGAAGAGACGAAAAAGAGACGAGAATGAGCCCAAGGAGGCGCAGGACGAGGTGAAAGAAGAAGGAAGAAGTGAGGGAAGGCGGAGGTGGAGTACCAAAATGGCGGTGTAAGCCGAGGGACAAGATAAGCCTTTGTGTCCGCATGGAGGCCCATGGGGGCCTCGGGGCAACGGATCCCGTCGTCTCGGTCTCATATTTCGCGAATCCCGCTATCATATTTTATGCTCGCCCCTTTCCTCGTTCGTCCCCACCCTTCAACCTTGCCAGAGTCTATTCGAGAGAGAGTCCCTAATTTTTTGTTATCTCACTTTTTTCAACTCCCGATTTCCTCCGCCCAACCTTTTCAGAGCACTCCTCTTTGAGGAATCTTGTTGAAGACATTTCATTCGACTGTGTACTTTAATATATGTACATCTGTTCTTCAATATAACAATTCTCAATATAAACAGTAAATAAGTAGTGTAACTCCAACGTTTTATTGTCACAATTTTAAAATGATATGAGTACAGGTATCGAATAACTCTCTTAATATTGATACTAAAAAAGGCATTTAATTGTCAAATTTTACTATTAAGATTTTACTGTGGTAAACTAAAAATAAATAGTAAATAATAAATTATCTTCGGATATCAAATATGAAAATGATTATATCGCTCAGTAAAAACATTTGGTCGGAGATAAAGAATATTGTAACACAAAGAATATTATAATAAGACAAGTTTCCTTAATTAGACGATACCTTCCGACAATTCGTCCCACAGATTAATCACCCTCAGCAATTCACAACAAGGACGATAAAGGATTTCTTTTCACCAAAAATTGCACGAATTGCAAATCAATGTTATTAATTAACGCAAAAGAAATATGAGAATAAAGCGGGGAATGTACAAGGCATAAGAAAATCAACCTCATCAGCAAACTAGAGTCCTTTATTTCATGGAAAGGAAGGAAACAAACGATTTTAATTGATTCATTTTCTCATTATGCGTTGTGTAAGAGTCTGTACTCCCCGCTTAAGAAAGAAAAAAAAGGCATTCAAACGTTCATAATCAATCACCGCTACTTTGGCACCTCGACTTTTCGTTCATCGCGTTTAACGCTTCGTTTGTCGCACCGCAGGAGTGCGTTGTTACAATTACTGTGCCACTACTGCTGAACCAATTGCCATCGGCCGGTCAGAAGAGATATTTAATTTCTGTGTAAAACTGATCTTGACCTTTTCCACATAAAAAATCGCAGAACTAAAAAGAAGAGAAATGCTTTGCCACCAAATTGAACTATATTTTCTAACGTTTTACTGTCTTTAACTATTTTTATATTTAAAAAAATTAAGCATATGTTATAATAGACAGTCATTTTATATTAACTACATGTGTATTGTTATCAGTGTATTTGCAATTCATATCTAATATTTAAAGTTGATTGAAAGATACAGTATTAAAAGAATTTCAATTTAACGACCGAGAATCACATGATAACACAACGACGTTCATCTTTGACTATCATTTAATCCGCGAATATTTACATTCTCCCCAATAATCACCATTGATTATCTTGAAAAGGGAATTCATTCTTGCAATCATAAATAAATGCGGACTTGAGAAAACCAGAGACATCCTCCGCCGTTCGTGCGATTCTACGATCTCGGTG
>NW_017304123.1:1476332-1479056 GCF_001594115.1 Trachymyrmex septentrionalis | reverse complement strand
GCGGACTTGAGAAAACCAGAGACATCCTCCGCCGTTCGTGCGATTCTATTATACGATCTCGGTAATAACGCCGCGCGTGCATTCGCTGTCGATTATATCGATTATCGATCGTGCGATCTCTCGCGGCTTTACGTTCGAGCCCTTAAAGGGACCGATCTCTTAACGGTTCGAGGAATAGATCGCGCGTCGTTCCACCAGTGTCAAACAATTAAGGCTGACTTACGCGCGCCGACGTTAAAACAGCAAACGAGTTGGCCGGTCGCTGCCCTCCCGCCACAGCTCTTGTGTATCAGATAATGCAAGCCGCGGCGCACTGTCATCTCGGAAGAATTTACAGACGACATAGTGCGGGCCTCGGGACCCCGGGGGCCAGGGCCCGAGGTCCTCCGTGCTACGTCAGCTACGCAATCGGCCGGCTATCGCGCGCGGCGGATCGCGTCTTTTCGCGCGTCTCGCATCTCGCATCACGCGTCTCGCGTCTCGAATCTCGCATCTCGCATCTCGCATCTCGCATCTCCTCGATTTCCCGCGAAAATGCAACTCAGTCTTACGCTCGTTTCTATCAATCTACTCTCTAAATTTCTTGGGGTAAAATCTCACTTTTTTTGGAGTAAAAAGTCACTCGAAATATTCATGAAAATACCGCCAATCAAAAGTGGAGCGAAATTTCACTTTTCGAAAGAGTGAAATTGTTCACTCTTCATTTGGATTTATTCTTCAACTCTAAAAAGAGTGACTTTTCTCGGAGAGAGGATGTTTTGTAACCTAATCGTAAAGTCGCAGGCATTTTTTGACCAAGTCTTGAAATCTCCAAGTACTTTATCTGTATAGGAGTACAAACATATAATATTAAGGATTGAAGACATGAATTTCGATTTATTACATTTTATTAACGTTTTCAGTAGAAAAATCAATTTCTTTCATTATCCTAAAGTACCTATACAAAATACCTTAACCTCCGTTCGTATCCTTTTGATTTTTATTTTATGTACGTACAAATGTATAAACAGGCTTACCTCTGATAGATTCATTCTCGAGTTTGTCAAACACTTGACGTTGTTCATACACTCGAAACAACTGAACACAGTTAATAATTGGCAATTATAAACGATACTTGTACGAGAACAAGAACTGAGAAGGCGTTAGGTGTAATTTGGCGAGATTTCTGCATTTTTAGTTGAAGTGAAGTTTAGAGCATTAATATTTTACTTTAAGAATAAACGTAAAATTTTTCACTTTCTTAGTGTGAAAGAATTTACTCTATTAAAGTGAATATTTCCTCCACGTAGAGCGAACTGGTCAATGACACCAGGATTAAAGTAAAAATTTCACTCCAAAAAATTTAGACAGTAGATTAACTTTAATCTCAGTTGAACTTACTCTTCATCTGTCTTCTCTTTTAATTCTTAGAGTTGGAAGATGGAGAGTCAGTTGTACCGACATTAAAATTCAATTAAATTGATAGAAACAGGCATTAGTTGCAAAAATATTGACATCTTGAAATAAAGACCGTTAATCTCCATCTTTATAAAATTCGAAACTTAAACTGAAAAAGCGAATTTGTTTGAGTCTCGTTCTAGATCATTCAAATTAACAAGAAGCTTTCTTAATCTTCTTGTTACTACTAATATTGTTGAGTTCCAACTACGATTCAAAATTGATTATCTACACTTTTAGCTGATTACTTACTTTATCGAGGTAATGATGCGACTATTACCATAGTATAAGGAAAGATAAACTTTCCAACGGAAGGAACTACTTCACTTTTGCAAGAAACGTCTCACGCGAAAACATAAAAAACGCATATCGTCGTTTCGAACGGCGGGACCGCGAAAATAAATGATCCATGTTCGGAAGGGAAGCGAGCACTTCCGAAAGTAATTACAACTTTCACGACAAACTTTGTATGAAACGAAGCATGCGGAACGGAATACGTGTAACATTGGTGATCGATATATCCAAGTTATACCTGCGCGAAACGTAAACGGTACAGCAGTTCAAAAAGAAATTGCCATCATAAAAGCGACCGAAGTGTGTTTCCAAACGCGACACCGTCACGTTCATGGTCACGCGAGGAAGTGAAGGGAATTATGCGGTGTCCCTTTTGGGATGTGCAGGATGTGCGAAGAGATGTATCGCTGCTCTCTCTTTCTCGAGAGAGAGAGAGAGAGAAAAGTGCGGGACGTCAAAGGGACGTCGTAATCATCCGCAAATACCGTGAGATGAATTATAGAGAGCGACGTACTTACCAGGCATGCAGACGCATCGAAAGGTCCCAGGATCGTCCAGGCAGGAACCGTCATTCTGACACGGATGCGACTCGCACTCGTTCACATTCGTCTCGCATCGCGGACCCGTGAATCCTTGCGTGCAATTGCAGGCGAAGGATCCGGGCGTGTTCACGCAAATACCATCGTGCTCGCAAGGAGAACCTGCAATAAGTGAGAAAATGATGTCAATTTAAAGACAATCCAAATTATATATTAAAACAATGAAAATACAAATATCGGATTATTTCAAATTTATTCAATAATCTGTTTTAAGGCTAGATTATTTTGAGAGGAGAAAGCAACTTCGGGTTTCAAAGTTACATAAAGTAAAAGAAAGGAGAAAAAAAGAAATATTTGACGCAACGCAAAAATTTTATACAATCGTTTAGCGGTCACTTTTAACGCTTAATACAAAGCAGAACTCTGCGACACATTCCGTTCTACTTCTATGTAT
>NW_017304123.1:1474992-1475879 GCF_001594115.1 Trachymyrmex septentrionalis | reverse complement strand
AAAATTCCAAAGGAAGCCGCGTCACTCTGTTCTCCAGGGGGTTCCTCCGGTGAAAGTTCATCCGGTTTCGGTATTGGGAGAGAATATTTACGCGTTACCATTTTGAGTGAAACTTTTTCCCGTTCTTTTGCGGTGCGGAGAAAAGGAAAGGCGGCACGCGAGAGAGTAAAAATACCGGGACGACTTTTCATGCCGATCGTTCTTACTGGTGATTTAAATCGTGGCAAAACGGCGCACACGGTTCGCATAATAATTAATATCTGAATATGGCTTTAAGAGTCGACTCGATATAGCGCATTTCTACCGCTGGATCAGCCACAAGCGATCGTATATTGCGGATAGCGTTCCTTAATTGGTAAACTCGCCGGCACTTTTTAGATGCCGCCATTAGAGCGGGAGAAGAGAGAGAGAGGGGAACACTTCCTATACCCAGCTAACTCGACCATAAGAAGGATGCTGGTGGAGCATTCTTGAAGCACTGACGACGACAATTCGTTTGAAGGGGATCGCATTTTGCCCGCGGAATCCTCTTTTCTCGGAGATACGTAGCCCTCTCTCTAATTGCAATGAGATAATTGCTACGGGCATAGTTGTGCCTACTCGGTGTGTCTTGCCAAATGAGAGCTTCATTAGAAATCTTCCCTTCCTATCTTTCTCTTTTCTATATAATGGAATTTACACTCCTGTTATATGAAATTCATTTTACAATTTATAATAATTATCTATATATGTATGATTTTTATTATACAAAATTATTGTTGTCACAGGAGTAATAATAGTATATTATACATATTATTATATACAGGGTGTATCTGAAATAACGCTCTCTAATCATATAGTGTTGTTCCTAAAAAATTGAATCGACAAGTCCTCTACTACTTTGCAAT
>NW_017304123.1:1469077-1474892 GCF_001594115.1 Trachymyrmex septentrionalis | reverse complement strand
TGGATTTAACATCATGGGTTTTAAATCCACGTCATGATAATGTTGATATAAACGCCAGAGGTTTAAAATGGGTGTTACATTCACACCAGAGATGTTAAAATATTTTATTGTTATTTATTATCTTTTAATATTTAATTTTTTCTAATAAAAGATTTTTTTTGTTTTAATCTTAATGATAAATTATTTTCAATTTTCTAAATGGTTCTTAAAATTATTAAAAATAAATCTTTAAATATATTATTATTTTATTAACAATTATAACTATTGATGTAAAGCAACTTTAAGATATCTTTAAGAGTTCTTTAAAAAACATCTTCAAAAAGAACATTGAAAACTTTAAGATATCTTTAAAATTGTCTATAACGATTTTTATCTCTTTATTCGGCAATGTTTATAAATTAATGTCTCGTTGACTATTGCGAAAATTGCAAAATGCTAGAAGACTTTTCGACTCAGTTTTTTATTAGGAATAGCACTGTACGATTAGTGGACGTTATTTTCAGATACATCCTGCATGTACAATTTATATTATTAAATAACATTAATATTTTAAGACATATATTATGCAACAGACTCTAAAATAATAAATATTTCTTGATCATAGTTCTCTCTCTCTCTCTCTCTCGCTTTGCCAAACATAAAGTCAAAGTCAGTCAGACGTTTTTCAAGTAATTTCATTCTAATTCGAGGAGCAACGCATGCGATTAATAGCAAGTGCCGCGACATATATCAGCTTTTCTTATCAGAGTAGTTGTACGCACGAGTTTGTAAAGAGACGTTTATTTTTGCCACGTTCGCATACCGCACTCGTGTATTTCGCCAATGGTTTTTCCGACCCAACGCAATGGTGTAATTGCCGTCGCGTAATGGAGGGCGATGAAAAGGGAGAACCGAGGGAAATGGTGCGAGGGACGAGAAGAAAACGTACGTTTACTCGCGACGGTAGAAGAAATGCATTGCTGCACCGTGTTCACCACGTCGGACGACGTGACAGTAGGAGAGATGACGAATCGTTCTCTCCGAGAGTGCCCACGTACGAATGCTCGCGAGAGCTACAGAATTAGCGTTAAAAAGCCATCACGTGTATGTAGGTGCTCGAAAGCAGCAGCGGTGAGATCCGTTCGCTGAGCCATCACACATTTGCAATTATATTATTTCGCTACAGAGTCGCCATTGAAATAACTCGAATCTTTTTATTCGGCATATAAACATTTCGTATTAATACAACACCTTGCAAATAATTTTAATTTTGCGTTATGGCTGTCAGTTTGCGATCAATAGAATTTTCAATTTGAACACATTTTTAAATAGGACCAGTCACACCGATAATTGATACACTGAAAGAAAAGATTGGATGAATATGGCATAGCACTTTTCGAAGGGCTGACGCAACCAAAAATTCGCCGCAAGCCAATTGGAAATGCTGCGATACATTTTGCCTGCATCTGAATTGGCTGCAGCAGCCAATCCTTCCTTTCGGTGTACATATAGAATTCTGAAAATTCTCGTTTCGATTCCACGTAGTAGGTTGAATACATTTCCCAGATTCTACAAAGCAACAACACGGCGTAATTGGTAATCCGGTTACATATGCCGCTCTCGGTTATACAGTTTGCAATTGGAGTTGCACCGCCACCAGGCAAGATGTTCCCGCTCTCGGTTGCGTCAAGCTCATCCGAAGAGAAGCTTCTTCCTCTCTCGCCAGGAGCGCAGCTCTCCCTTCGCTTAAGGAACTTAATCTACCAGAAAATATGCAATCTGGATAATAACAGAGCCCCAGCTCGGGCGCGAGATCATTATGGTTGTTATTAAACTTAAAATAACAATTTAGCGTTTAATTAGATTCGTTCGTGGAGGCCCCGCGCCGCTCCAAGGAAACCGCGCTTCTGTTGCGGACGGACAACGCCGACTCGGAGGTTCACTTCAGGCCTTCCTCGCTCCTCCTTCGACGCGACTTCCGGCAAAATCTCATTATACCTGGCGCGCTGTCGTCGCGCGTCAACTACGTCGCCGAATCGCTATTTTCGTGATTTGCCTCTTTTTTTTTTGTGCACTGTAACTGCAGCTTCGGCAACGTGGAGATCATTTTGATATTCTGTGCTTCACATTTTTTAATAATAGATTGCCGCGTAACGTGATTATTAAGTAGTCGACGCACGTGAGAGATAGGTTTTGTAACAGGATCAAAAAAATTAAAAGTTTTATACACAGGTACTTACAGTTATAATTATTGAATATGAAATTTCTTCGCAATTATGGATTCTTTATAAAAATTTCATCAAGGATATATCTATTTTAGATTTTTTTTTGTATATAAACGTTTTATATGGAAGCGCAAAAGGGAAAAAGTAGAACAAATCTTTCAGGAAGGCAATTAAGATTATTAACGTTTAATATTTTAATAATTTATGCTTGTCGAGAAACAGGACTCTCGATATGATTTGATGTATATTACTAGTCGGGATTTTTTTTCAAATACTATCAAATCATATCAACGAAATTTGGATGTAACAATGAGTCTTTGTTTAGCTAACGGGCAGTAGCGTATGATTTTTTTTTCCTGGGCAGGAGCCGTTTAATGTCGACACAAAAAAGCAAGCACGAGGAAACAAAAATGGAGAACAACCGTGAAGGAAGGTTTCGTTACGCGCAGCTGTATTTACATTTGCGTGCAGTCATTATGACACTATTATTACATGTATATTATACTAAACAAAAGAGCGATTGATTCCAAATTGATTTTAAAAGGTGAAAAGATATGATACACCATTTTTAAATAAAAGATACGCAATGCAAATAAAAAGAAACGCAGCGTATATTGTATTCATATATTTACTAAATCAAATTCTTTTTTAATCCGTTTTTCGCGAAGAATGTAAAAAATTTTCTGACTGTTATCTTCGCACGATGAAGGCTTTCAAGTTCTCCGAAGCAGGCTAGCGGTGTAATTCAACACCAAACGAGGCTGACCGTCTTGCTTGCGGTGATCTGTGAAACTTTGTCTGAGATTTTCAGAAATTCGAGGTAAATATTTACAAACTGCTAGAAAGGGGGAAAGCAGGGGGTGGCGTATAAATTATAAATAAAGAAACATTATACTGATGAAACTCGAGATGAAATAAGATATCATAATTCAGCACAATAAGAGAGTTATATAGGTACAAAATAATTTTATAAAAAGAATATATATATACGTGTGTGTAAATATATAATAAAAACAAATACTTTCTACGTTAGATATTTTTTAGGTACAAGAAAATATGTCAATGCTTTTTAAATAAACGGTCTTAATAGAAAGTATTTATTTTTTAGGTAGTATTAAGTATTAGAGTTTTTACTAATGCATTAGTAATGGACAAAAAATCGCGGCAACCTAACCCGCAAACCTTCTTGGTATCTTTAAAATAATATGTCCCTAGAAGGATCTCATTTTTGAGCATTAATTAAACTGTCCATGCAATAAGTAGACAATAAAAGGATAACGACTTTAGGTGAGAGTAATTGCAATTATTACATATTGAAATTTGCTTTATTTGTCGACTTAATAAACCTGCTGATTAAATGGGGACCCACCTTCCAATCAAAATTCCGCTCCGAAAAAACTGAAATGATTGAGGGATTATTGTGCGAAGAATGGAGAGAAAGAATATAAGCAAGGGGATCGGATTTCTCTAACTCTGATCGTGTATATTATTTTCCCAATTTCGAAACAAATTTCGAAGAGAGTCTGTGGCCTCGCTACAAGTCACAAAAGATGTCCATTTAAATTATTACTTAAGTATAAGTACGATCGCGAGCATCGGGAGGTAGACGATAAGTGAACGTACCGAGGGCAGAAAAAAGGACTATGTAGATCGCGATCGCGAGAACGGCACAGCCACTGGGCGGAACGGTCATCGAAATATTCACCTTGACGCCGAGCAGCCGATAATTACGCCCGATGGCCATTAATAAACTAATCCTTGAGGATTTCTTACCATCCGGAGCAAAGAGCCCTGTCGTTTTATCAGCATTCAGAATCTCCGAGTGCCCAGGGCAATCGTCAGACGAAGAGAGAGAGAGAGAGACGGATGGAGGAGTGTGGAAGGGTGTGGAAGGAAAGACAGGCCGATCTACAGGGTTTAATGACTTGTGGTATCAAACGGCCGGGAGGAGAAAAAAAGGGGGATAAATGAGATGAGGTGGGCCCGAAGTCCAGGCTAATCACCGACGATATTAATGCGCGGTGTACGAAGAATGCGGCGAAAACCACGTTTGAGTTTGGTAAATTGCTGACGCTCCTCGAATGGTGAAAAAAGAATGCACGATGGTGCGCCGAGCGTTAATTGAATCATCTGTTTTCGCGAATGTGAATGTATCTGCAATCTAGAATCTATCTACAATTCACTATTAATACAAATATATTTGCATCCCTTCCAATTTCGATGAATAACGATTACACCTATGTTGATTCCGTAGATCTTTTTCGTTTCTAATGAAAAGTTCAAATCTGTAAAGTAAAGTAATATTATAATGTATAAATAGAGAACTAGGTGTTCGATAAATAGATTTTTTTGATTTCTCCCGAATGTTTTCAGGAGAGTTACGATATTTTTAAGGAATCGAGAATACAAGCGATAAATCGGTGAGCAACGACGATACCGCTTAATCACAAAGTTGACGGACGAAAGCTCGTGTACATGAAAGAACCGGGCATTATATGGCATTATAAGGGGGTAGTTTGCCCTTCATCATCTCCCTTGGCACGGGCGTGACAGAGAGTCATGTGCGTAGCCGTACGGTAATTTACTGATAATTTCTCGAATCGCGTCCTTCGCGTAGAAGTGAGTAATCGTACGCCCCCGAAGCCAAAGGCAGCAGCCGAAGATCTAACGCGAGAAAGGACTGCAGGAGAGAAGTGATCCTCCTCCGGGGAAAGGGGAGATGTCTTTGAGTAATGTCTTCCTAATTACGATACCCCGTGCAAAACCTGGAACGCGCGACGCCGTCCATCGGACGGACGAAGGGAACGCGGACGATCACGGAAAATCGCGGATCCTCTAATTCATCGGTTCGTGGACGTGTAAAAAAAATGCCCAACGGTCGAAACGAAGCACCTGGACATATTTCAAGCCGTAGTCGGGCCGATGAACGAACGCTATCAACCACGAGAATAATTCATAGCGAATGATAAATAGCCGCACCGTTACGTACGATATAACGGATTTTTAATGTCTAGTTTTTTTAAATTATACACTATGTCATCGAACGAATATATGTATATATATCTTTAAAACAATTAACCGAACTGTGAATATTCCGAATATGCGATCATTTGCGATAATTGATTTTATTCTGCGATTTTTTTCGTTATGTTAATGTCTGAAGAGGGCTCAATCCAGTAGCCGAAACTTGTAACTCGTAATCATTTTCGTAATTTCGATTCTAATTTTTGGCGTTATGTAATTTTACCTCTGTTAATTGTAATATATATTTTTTTGTTAATTTCAAAGAAATGTGTTGACTCTTACTTTGCCCGTTATTTATTACTATTTGTTTTTTAAAACAATTTTTAAGTCATATTGGTGTAATATCCAAAAAATTGAGTTATTAAAGACATAAATATTAAAAGAATACACGTGATGATTAACCATATACAGGGTGTTAGTTAAGTATGTCGCCATACTCAACAGAGCGAACAAACCTTCTTTGGTTTATTTCAAGTAAAAAAAGTCCATATAAACATGCGTCCTAAACGGCTTAGTTTCCGAAAGAAAAAAATTCAACTAACACCTTGTACATTTAGCGGTGGTAATATGTTAAAACATAAATTAAC
>NW_017304123.1:1461896-1468977 GCF_001594115.1 Trachymyrmex septentrionalis | reverse complement strand
AATTCAACTAACACCTTGTACATTTAGCGGTGGTAATATGTTAAAACAATAAATTTTATATCATATTTATTTTAGATCGCGTTGTTTCTATACGATAATTATCAAGTCGGCGATTACTGCGTTAAACACGAAACAAGGCTCGCTTTCGAAGTGCGTGGCAATCAACGCGCGAGGCGAACCAAGTCAATTGTTAGCGTTCACAACCGAAATCCAATTAATTCCATGACGGTTGATTAACGAACACGGCTACTAATGCGAGGAAGAAATCTACTGCAACGCAGGCGCTGCTCGTTGCGAGTTAGTGGAGCGAGTGCGTTAAAGAAGAAAGCCTGCGGACACAAAAGACGTGCTTTCGATTATTAATGAAGTGTCTTTGTCCATAGCGAAACGTATTAACCGCCGTGCTCCACTACGGGCGGTGCTGCGTATTTATTACGATGCCAGGAACGAAAATGATCTCTACTCGGATCTCTCTCGGAGTCATTTCCAGATTCTCCTTCGCGCGCCTTCCGTCTATCACCGCATTTAAACGAGTTCGCGCGTTCCCATTTCATTTACAATCGTACACAGTTCACGATAGTCCGCAATATATTCGTTTAATCGCAACTTCAATTATTCGTGCGATATCCCGCGAATGTAAGCTCCTTGATTCGCGTTCCGCGTTCTTATTCGCTAATGTCTCGTATATTATCATCAGTAAAGAACTGATTCTACCACGCAAACATCTTCCAAGGAATGTTGCATTTTAATATTACTCGTATAACTCACAAGATCGAGCATCATTTTTTATTCGTAGGAGTTGTCAGTGGACTATAATTTAAACTTCCTATATATATATATATATATAAATTCTTTAGAGTTTTTTAAGATCATTATCATCAGAATTATTAAGTTGCTTTTAATTTGTGACATGTTATGGTATTCCAGCTTCGAACGTCTAATTAATTGACACGGCCACTTCAGCACAATCGAATAAAACTTCAGTACAATCGAAGCAACGAAATCGGAAATTGAACAACAAATTAGCAACAAAAGACTAAATTTCTGTGTAAGTTTATACGACTGTGTCGAAGTGGCTGTGTCGGCTTAGGACAGTGTTTAAGACCGACAAGTAATTAATCAGTATTTGTTTAAACTACAAATTCGAAGATTCACGTAAAGACGTTAGATCGTTAAAGCACGAAGATCCGCTTTGATTGTACGTAACCTCCGCTTATATCGATCATTTTTCGGTTTGATTTTCACTTACTACGATATATCCATATATATATATAATATATATATAAACAATCAGATTACATACGTAAGTATAGTATTTTGTTCCTATCCGTTTCTTAGTTGACGACGTTCGAACAGAATCCCGATTTGCGACGTGAATCGTACAAAATCCTCGCAGATGATAAGTCTCGCGCACGTCTGCGTGCATATCACGGAAATCAGCGAGGTGTGTGGCTCCATGCCGAGTCTTGGCCAGACTATTAATTAACCCGCGACTACTGCCTGTCCACCGGCTAATTACAAACCCATTACCTACGTGTATCGCGTACGTTACCGAACGGCAGCTCGATCTTCACGGTTTTGCGCTCGCAATGTGCTTGTCAAAATATTCTAACACGTGACGGATTTATTTACACCGTAATAATACATTTGACGACAATGTAGATAAAATGGTAGAACGGAAATAAGTCGCCGATTATTATTATTATCATCAATTAAATTATTAATATTGCATCGATATTTATCGTATTGATTTGCACCGGTTCTTTAGGCTTAAGAGCCTTTTCTACTGCACTCTGTAATAAAAGTGTGCATTCGTTAAGGCGATTGAGATATCAATAATCACGATCCAATATCAACGATTACGTTTCTAATGACGAGATATCGCGTACGTGCACCATCCGGCAAATATGAAGTTTATTCAAGATGGTTGCTGTAAAGAAGAGTCTCGATAAATTTCTACACAGCCATTAATTGTCTTCGCAGAATTATTAATAATCGTTGTCGTCTTGGCAGTGGGACTCCCTCGCGATACATCACACGGGACCTACCAATCATAGGTCGCATATCACAGTTTTACGGTACTAAGGAAGGAGAAACGAATGACTACGAATGATAAGTTTGCCCGGAGCTAAAGATCAAGAAAAGGAGAGAAAACTGGGTACATCGTAGTAGTACGTTGTTAAGGATCACTGTTCCTCTGCGTGGTTAAAATCCAGTCCATTAAAAATCAACGATTTAAAATTTATCATTTTCATGCTTTCATCACATCGTACAAAAAAAATTAATTCCGTTCGTAGAAATGTCTAAATTTTCAACGACATGATCTTTATGTGAATAAATGTTGATAAAAATAATTTACTGTTAGCCACACGCCTATTCGACTAAAATTTCATCAATTTTTGGAGTTATCAAGTATGAATGGAATGTTAAAAATAATTGTACATATTATACATATATCTACACGTTTAGATTGTAACAAAATAAATAATGTACGTACATATAATTAGAAAGAATAACAGTTGTTTCATAACAATTGTATAGAATCTCGATGGCTTCAAATATTACCTTTATTAAAACTGAAACGAAGCGTTTGGTAGAAGTTTATTATTTTTATTACTACAGTAATGCCGTCCTGCAGTGCTACAAACGACTCATAACATGTGTCGATTAAAGCCTTCCCGACCAGCGATAGATCGATCACGGCTTGATGACGAGAACGTCGACGGGATGGCGCGATGAGAACGCGAGGATCCGGCACAATAAATAACGCGCGGATCCGGCGCCGAATTAATCGATCGTAATCGATCGATTTGCCGTATACGCCAATCTGCCCCGTGTGGGTTTTCAATTTGCACGGACCGTGGGGGCCTCCGTGTACACATTAATCCAGCGATTACTATACTCGATTACTGCACGCTTGCCGCGAGCCGAGATCTTGCCGTTATCTCATTTGAAAAATCTTTCGCGCGATATCGATTTCGACGCATCTTACTTCTTTCATCTTTAGCGATACTTCCGACTAATAACATATCTATTTACCAAAATGATATAGTACACTGTTGAAAATGTTTTTAGATTTCATTAAATTTTATGTTGCACACAATTTGAAACACTTAATTTCATGATATTAAATTTAACGTATTTTTCATGAAAATCTCTGAAATTTAACGTACCCGTTCGTTACATTTAAATAATTACTGTAACTTAACTTTCAGTTAAATCATTCGTTACTTTTAATTTCGTTCATAAAGAGCTTCATTTATCATGTAAAGCAGTGTAACTACGGTTGTCAATCACGACTTTATTTGAATGTGTGATTTCTTAAATAATTTCTTAAATAATTTACGTTCTAGGAATTTTTAATATAGAGTTTACATTCAAATACTATTTAAGTATCTATTTAATATACATCTTTCTTTTATATCATCTGATTCTTTTTCTAGAAAAAGTTATCTATTGAAAAAATTTTCTAGTTCTATAATACATTTCAATTCTGTATTTAATTGCATTAAAAAATTTCTTTTTCACATTTTATTGTTGGACATTCAAGACTTTTACAGGATCGATTCGGTAAATTAGGTAAAATACACGTTTAAACGCGTTATAGTCTCTTAGAGCGACAGAATGTTATCCACTTCCAAGGGAATGCTCATAAAACTGCATTGATCGATGATAAATAAAAATCAATGCATATGACTGTCGTGATTACGAAGCTCCTAGCAAAACAACGTTTTAGGTCCCGATTTTAATTACGGAGCTATTAACGAAGGAAATATCAACAGAGTAACAGAGACTCTTACCTCGCTTTTCTTTCGAAAGAGAGAAAGAACGAATTATTCGCGTGTCCAGCATTGATTGACAATTATCACACTGCCCACGTTGATGTTACAACACGCACAGATCGTGCGAGATGGACAGACAAACGCATGGACGTGATCAGAAGGAAATATTACGGAGTTCGATAACCTTTTCGAGCGGCGAGACCATCGGTCGATCAATCTCGTTAACGACTCATTGAGATTTTCTTAATAATAAATTAAATTCGCGCGCAAAAAAAGGCATCTCAAGAACCTTAAAACGGCTCGAAAGAAGTCACGATAGCATTACAAAAATTACTTTTCGAGTAAGTTTCACATATTTATCGCTTTAACAAATTGACATTCCACCGCAGATTCAATTCTACTTGATTTCGCACAAAATTTAATACATAAATTTTATTTCAACAAGAATTTTCACTGCTTCCAATAACTGTACTTTTGAATATGACGTCGATAAAGATAAAACCGCGATTTGCCGCTTCGATGATTCGCGAATTTTCTCAAACCGTCATTTGAACGTCGAAAGAGAGCAATTTATTACTTTCCAAGTGACTTTAATGCAAACTGGTCTCGCCGTGTGATAACATCTATCTGATAAGCTATCCTCACGACGTTAGTTGCCCGATCGTGCGCAAACGCGCCGTTGATCAACATTTCTGTGTTCTTGAATCGAGCTTGTCATTAATAACTAGCCGACAACCGAGACGCTCATTACTTTCGATTTAAACGGAGATTACTTTCAAAACGCGGATTAATAGTTAGCCGAAACGGACAAACCGAATGCGGTTTATCCGAATCGATCTAGAAGCGATTTCCGAAAGCAACTGTAGCATTACCGATTGATATAATCCATAGTCAGTGATCAATTGATCGATTCATTTTAACCAAATTTATCCCTGCATAATCGGCAATTACTAACTTACAATTTGAAAACTTTATCCATTTCGTATGAAAATGTCATTCAACAGTTCGTGATTTTATTAAAGTTAAGATTTACAAAAGTACATTTAACGAGAAAGATATTTAAGTAGAATAGAAGATGAAATCGTAAAAAAATATGTAAAAAGTAGGGTTGGGTAGTTAAAAAAGATAAAAGTTAATTAATTTTAACTATATTTAGTTACATTTTATCCGTAACTATTAATTTTTTATTTAATTCTTTGAAGTCAAGTCTCAGACATAATATGTGGCAATAACTTAAAATGAGGTGAAAATTGTAAAAGTGAGCAAATTTACTGGGTAATTGGCCAATGTAATTATAAATATTCCAGTGAATTTGCTCACTTTTGTAATTTTCGCCTCATTTTAAATTACACAATCGACCTTCAGATTTCAATCTGTCAAAAACCGTGTATTTCGATGTATCTAGTTTCCGATAGGTTGAAATCTATTATTCCTTACTATCGCTACTCCCTCGTATTGTGTCTGAAGCTTTCGTCGTATCACAGGCCAGTATTCATAGTCGGATATTATATACTAAACAGTATATATAAACAAAACATGCAAATAAAGTACAAAATATTGTCTAAATGAAGATATTTGTCACTTCCGTTATTTGTAAGACTGAAACCTTGAAATCATTAATTTAAAAAATAAAAAAAGAAACAAATTTAACTTTCCAATTATATATATATTTTTTTATTGATTTAACTTTTAATTCAATTAATTTCGTTATAAATTAACTTGTATCTTAACTAAGTTAAATTTTCAAGTATGTTAACTTTAACTTAACTTAGTTAAAAAAAAAGTTAACTTACCCAACACTGTGATAGAAAGTTGAAGAAACTTGTATAGAACTGCGAGAAGTAATGTAAGGAAATCAAACCTTGCGTGCATTCGTCAATGTCCTCGGAGCAGTCCAATCCTTTGTATCCGGTGGCGCAAGAGCAGGTGAAGGATCCGTTGATAGGGCTAGTGTCGCAAATCGCGCCCTCGTGACACGGATTCGACGTACAGGCGTCATCGAGATGACAAAGCAGCCCTATAAAAAAAGAATCGTTTTTTCCTTCAAAAATTCATATTTATTTTATTATATGAACCCATTACATTTTCCATTCTATAAACCTTTATTAAATCTTTAATTTAAAGTGAAATTATCTCTGTATAATATTTTTTAATAAAAATAAAAATACGTAATTTCCATTTTAATAAGAAATATCTCCGAGTGACAGTTTCTCAGGATTATACCATATCGTAATAAATAAAGCACAAAAAGTACACGCGATATATTTTTTACCAACAATCGCGAATCTCATAAATGTGTTTTCATTCATCGATATGAAAATAATAGATAATTATGAAATCATTTACAAAGCATGGAAAACGCATGTAACCTTCCGATTTCCTTCAACAGTAAATTATATGTACATCTGTAGAGATTGTTATGAAACTAATTAAGGAAGGTTGCCAAGCATCGTAAACTAAGAAGGACAATATAAATTGAGAAAGCTGACCGCGGGATGTAATTTTCCTTGGGAAGCGGATCGCGTGTGTGCGTCGAAACGAACTTTTCTTTCGAGTCCCTCCAATAACGGTACCAAAGTCCCCGGGATATTCATATATAAACCGGAATAAGTGCATTGCAGATGGAAGAGCACACCCGCGCACACGGCTAACTGTAAGTATATCTCTACTGAACTGAAAGCACGCCTGAAGGCAACGCAAGAAGCAGCCATTACGCGTTTATGTTTTGCGTTGTGCATCGCGTGCTCGTTAACTGCGCTACTAGTAAGCCCTCTCTTCCTAATCGTCGAAAGTAGCAAGAGAAGAATGCGGAACGTAATATAATTTTTTTTCTTCAATAAATCTACTATTGGCTATCTTAATCGGCTATGTTGTCGCATCGGCGTGTCTTTAGATATCGGACAAATTTACTCATTTATTTTGGCAAAGTCACCATTCGTAATATAACTCGTAAACGATATCCTTCTTCATCGATATCGTATCAATCGACTGAATAGACTAAATAGAAACGCGATTCGAGGAAATTGCAGTCACTCGGTATAAACTCGCAGCTTCCAATAATGGCGACGGCGGATCCGAACCGCGAGAGAGGGATATACCTGTATTTGGCGATCGTCGCGCGCGAATCGATCTGAAAAGCGTCTTCTACTTCGACTACACCCGCGGCAGGGCGAGTAAGGACAGAAACTCGTTTGCAGTCCCCAAGGTCGAGAACACACGGGGCGAGAAGCCGGGGCCTCCGGGAGTCTTCGGAATCTCGAGATTCCGAAGGACCCGTTCTACGCTCTCTATACGCGGTA
>NW_017304123.1:1457451-1461796 GCF_001594115.1 Trachymyrmex septentrionalis | reverse complement strand
ATATATATATATGCGGCTGCACCTGCCGATGCATTGCCGCGTTGCAGTGCCAGTCCTGTTTCTCGATTCCATACTCGGTATCGAGTTAATCACCCTGCTCTCGCGCGAGCGAGAACTCGCCGAACTAAACTTGGAAAGAGACTCCATTTTCTTCCCTTTCTCAACGGAGAACTTTGACTTCCGTTAAATTTAGATCGGCTGATGTTATAGGATAACACCGCTGGGATTTACGCCGCAGAAGTGAGAAAAAATAGAAGCAGCGGGGGTAATTTTCCCGCGACTATTCTGTTACACGCCTTTATGTTGTATTAGTATTGTGTTATGGATATTATTTCAATGTTTTACTGTCAATATTAATGAAATTATTGCGAGTTGGATCGATTTGAATCGCCGTGTTAAGTAGCGCCATCATAAATCGTAATCTACATCAAATGATTACTGTAGGAAATTACGTGCAAAAGACTTAGTGGTTATTTCGTGATACATGAGTGTATTCAATTCAGTGCGCTAAATACAATAAACGCATTACACGAAATATGTACCTCGTGTCATATCACTTGTAATATATCTGAGAAGATTGTAATTATTATTTATTACTTCATATACAGATTGATCATTCTTGTTCCTTAATAAAACTCTTTGTAAGCGCATTTTACAAGTTATTGTGTC
This sequence comes from Trachymyrmex septentrionalis, assembly GCF_001594115.1. Lineage (NCBI taxonomy): Eukaryota > Metazoa > Arthropoda > Insecta > Hymenoptera > Formicidae > Trachymyrmex > Trachymyrmex septentrionalis. Next base: position 1,461,127 of record NW_017304123.1, on the reverse strand, counting down.
ATTTTACGTGTCTTATTATTTATGTGCATTATTTGTAAATTTTTTATGAGCCATACATACCCCTCTCCCTCCCCCTATGAGTAACCATATATCTCACCCCTATACGGTAAAAATGCAAGGGTTCAAAAAAGTTCATTTTTTAATACGAAATACAAATATTTCGGATTTCTAATATTTCTTTTTTTTTATAATAGTAGACAGTACAAAATTTTTACTGATACAGTTCATTTACTTTAAACATAGCAAATAATACCTAATAAATTAAATTTTTGATAGGTGCGACGTACATACCGGAGTTACCCTATGTGTTTACGACGATTGGTAAAATTCGCTCGAATCAAATGTAATAATAGCTACGATAAAACGTAGACAGTGATGTAGTTACAACGTAAAAAATACAGGATGCTGGGAAACATTTCCAAACAAAAATTGACACTGAACGTTTTTACAAATAACATAATATCTTTGTTGTAACAATTTTTATAAACTCCTTGAGACTCATCTTGCGAATAAATTAAGATATTGCACATGCATATATACTATAATATATCCGTAATTTTAGCATAGCAAAATATATACATAATCCAAAGAAAGTAAAACTTTTGACGTTACCATATTTTGTATACGCATTAACTTACTTATCGTATAGTTCTTTTGAAATATAACGTATTCACAATTATTTTAGACATTGAAACATTACTCTCTGTCTGAATATACTCCGATCTGATTTTAGGGAAATCTAAATGAATAGAAATGTCTCTAAATAAATGCGCTACATATTAGGTTGTTCGGAAAGTAATTTCGTTTTTTCCCAATAGAGAACTCATTGTATTTTTTCACAACCAACTTCACACTTAAGCCGCATAATTATATATTTTGACAGCTGATATAGCAAGGCTTGCTTGTGAAAAAAGTTCGATTGATTCTACGCAGTAGTTTTTGGTTGGTGCCCTATCAAATATGGAAAATGAAAAGCAGCATTTTCGGCATATTTTACTTTTTTACTATCGAAAAGGTAAAAATGCTGTTCAAGCAAGAAAAAAATTATCCGATGTGTATGGAGAAGATGTATTGACAGAACGCCAGTGCCAAAACTGGTTTGCAAAATTTCGATCCGGCAATTTTGATGTTGAAGATGCACCACGTTCTGGAAGGCCAGTTGGAGCTGATGAAGACACAATAAAGGCATTAATTGATGCAAACCGGCGAATAACAACTCGTGAGATCGCTGAGAGATTAAATTTATCGAATTCGACCATTCATGATCATTTGAAACGCCTGATTGAAAATCGTCTTTCATTTTCATAAGAAAAAACTAAATTACTTTCCGAACAACCTAGGAAACATTACTTTCACGACGATGACTAAAAATTCTGTTTCTTCCCACACAGGGAGGATTTTGATTAACATTCTATACGGAAAATCACTCGCGAGCTTACCGGTCTTTCCATACGTGCACTGGCAGTAGAAGCTGCCGACGCGATCGATGCAAGTTGCGCCGTTGAAGCAGGCTGCGCCTGCACAGTCATCAATGTTGACGCTGCAATCGGGTCCGGTCCAGCCATTCACACATATACACGAATAACTGCCGTGCGAATTCGTGCATGTGGCCCCGTTGTGGCACAAGGACGGCCGTACCGAGCACTCGTCCACGTCCAGTTCGCATTGCGTGCCCGTAAAGGCCGGCGGGCACAAACAGGAATACTCGTTCACTCGGTCCATGCAGGTGGCACCATTTTGACAGAGATTGCCCGGACAGTCGTCAATATTCTCCTCGCAGTGATCGCCTCGGAATCCTGAAAGATGAAAAGATCGCGATACGTTATTTCGTTACGGCGGAGAAAAAATTGGAGGCGTTAACATTGAATCTCTTGAGGTGAGAAATGGAAAGAAATAAAGGTGAAGAAATTACGATGTGCACGAGATGCGAACTAAAAGATGAATACTCTTGTAATTAGGGACAAGATATTGGAATAATTACGTTAAAAATAATACAGATAAATACGAGTATTATTATTAAACGATTTTCGCAAATAGAGAAATGGCAAATAGTGCTTCAGATGCGTTGTTTAAATAATTGGAGTATCAGTAACCGCACTGGTGGAGCTCTCAAATCGTCGTAAATTAGCTTTTATTACTCGATCTCATCCGCGACACTTGAATGCATTTGCGTAATTATGATCGGCAGCGCTATTAATAATCATGCGAGCGTTAATAGTCTTAGAAGAAAGAAACAGTAACCTTCTACGAATCGCGGAGAGATTTTCTAATCGGCGTTTAACGAGAGAGGGCCGGAGAAACGATGAGAAAAAGAAGCACGATTGCAATCATTCCCGGCAATGCATCAGCGTGATGTTCGTGGCACGATTATAAAGAGAACTCATTACCGCAACACGTCCGCCGGCGTGAAAAATCGAGACGCGCCGTCGATGTCAGGCGTCGGTTTTATCACTTCTATGAATTTATGCTTCGATCGCGCGACCGAGGCCAACCGAGTAAGAAGAGATCGCAAGCTGACATGCCGAAAGGATCAAGCGATGAGCTCCGATAACCATGAAATTGGCACTCCGATACGCCGGGACGGATTTCTTCCGGCCAGATCGCGCGAAGAAACGGTAAGCAAATAGAGGCGGAAACCGCCGCGTGCACGGCAATTTTTACAACCAAGTACAATGCGCAGCTCCGCAACTTCATATTTTGCTATCCCAATCAGGGAATGCGCGATGCAAAGTTTTTCAGGTGAAAAGCGTTTGGAAAAAAAAATCATACATGCGTGCGTAATTTTTTTGTATGCTCGATTTTTATATGCAATGTTGCACAATTGAGTTGAGTGGAAAATTAAGTAGTTTCGTTTTAGAACAGATCGTTTCTAACGTCAACTGGTTGTACCTGCGTAGTTCCCTTAAACTTTAGAAAGGATAAGAAAAAAAGATCGATAGGGATCGATGGTGGATCAATCGAACCAAGACCTTGCATGACCGCTCGATTATCCGCACGTTATGGAACTTTATTCATCACCGTCGCTTTCTGCTCTTATTCTGTTGGGCAAAACAAACATTTGGACACGCGATAGCTAACGAATTCGCGACGGTGAAACCTGCGAAACCTTTTATTACGTGTATATTATTGCGCGCGATATATCCTTGCGTTTGATAAATATTTATAAATCAATTGTACTATAATAAGTGTTTAATAAAAATATAAAGATTATCGATGAATTTCGACTAACATTGTCGACATAGATATACCTTGGAATAATTCTGAATCTTTTAATTCTTATGTTTTATCTATATTCTCCTCAAAGCTTCCATTCTGATATATAATAATTTAGATTTAAAACAATACAATCAACAGGCTCTAAAGAAAATTCTAAAAAATAATAAATCAAACGATCAAGGTCCTCTTCAGTACAAAAAAAAAATATATTAACAAAATCAAATAAGATAGCGCATACGAGCATAAACTAATAACATATCAAATGCGAAAAAAACCGTGGTGGTGATGTCCGAGGTAATCTTGGTCATTAAATTACTAAGTTAACTAAAAGGAAAAAAATTTTTTCTTTTAAAACGACCGATCAAAAGGTTAAAAATAATTTAAAAATGCTAACATGAAATTATACACGAAAAATGATAAAAAAAACTTACACGACTGTCAAGATTGAACTGTTTCTATA
>NW_017304123.1:1455208-1457351 GCF_001594115.1 Trachymyrmex septentrionalis | reverse complement strand
TTATAAAGACATGTATCTTTTTTAGAATTTGATCTTTATCTTGCTACGAAAGTTCCGATAATGATAGTTGTGAAGAAACAGACAACAACAGTAGATAAGTCACTGCTGTAATTAAATGGCGATAGGGAATGGCGATCAGTAACTCTGATTGTGAGTGGTCCTTGTACATGCAAGCAGACATCAAGGAAAACGAGAGACCGCGAACAGAAAACGAAGTGATAACCTAATAGAACCGCCCGGCAATTACCATAGCGGCATGTTGCGCGAAACATCGATATTATTGCGAGATATCGATGACTTGTGTGTGGGTTTTATTCATTGCAGGATAAATCTCGCTAAAACAGATACGTTGCATGATACCGCCAATTACCGGCAAGAACACATATCGGCGCCGCGTAGCTCTTATTAATATTGTATATTAATATCAGTAATTCGTTTATTACTGTTACATGATCTAACATTTTGTCGCATCGATACGTACTTATGAAATATTTTCACAACGTATAGACACAATATATCTTTTACGCTAATGAGTATAACAAATAATTACGCAACAATACTGGAAATAAGTAATGCATCGAACATCAGTGTAGCAAATTTTAAATTTTAGTCGAATTATAAATCTCTTTTTTAAAATTCTCTTTAAAAAAAAAAACCTTAAATCAGAATTCTAAATCTTATTCTCATAATAAATATTTTTTCCATGATAAATATACAATGAATATGCTCTCCTAAAAAAACAAACTAATATTAAATATGTTAACATTCCTACATCCCAATCTAAAATTCTCAATATCGCCGCCTCATCAAATAAAATTCATAGATAAAGGAAAAGAAAAATTTACAATACAAAGTAAAAACCACCACATAATAATTGAAGGTAAATTACTTACTACACCCTTATTCAAAAATAATATCCGTCTCCCTGATCGCCTATAATATAAATTCACTATATAAAACATTCCAGAAGAATACGACCCATGAGAAATCATTATTACATATCTCCTCAATACTCCAACAATTTGTATAATTATTATATTGCAAAAATAGTATCACAAGCGTTTAAAAACATTTTCAATTTTGTCATTTACTGTAAAATATTTCGAATAATCTAACTAATAAACTAACATTCTCATCGATATATCATCGTAATGAGATAGCGTATCTTTTACAATCTTAGGTTCAGATAATCCATTGTGACAAGATAAGTGCGTTAGGTCAGAAAACGTCAAGATGCACACGGGATGATTAGATGAAATAAAAACGCCCTAAGAAAATCCGGGTATGTGCAGCTCTCGATCAATATAAAAAGTATAACTTTGCCCCCCCCCCCTCTCTCTTTCTCTCTTCTTTTACATTCTCTCTTCTTCTTCTCGATACTTGCTCTTATCTACCGGTATCAGCTGTTACTCGGTGATACATACCTGGTCATGGACCACAGTTAACATCTAATGGCGCGCATAATTTATGCCTCATAGAACATCCGACTATGCTGCCCGCGGCTATGTAGCAGCGACGACGACGTGACTTAGGATGAGTTGGTGGCAAAAACGCAGGCCAGCACGTACGCCATGAAGTCTATCGCGTTATTATACTAGAAGCCCGCGAAGAATGCCCATGGCATTAATATTAAAGTGACGCGAAAGTAAATCGATCCAGCGGATTCACCGCGGTTCGTCGAAATCATTTAAGAACGGCATCGTAGACTAGTAACTTCGTAGACATTAAAAGTTGATCTTTCCTCATCCTGATAATTGATATATCGATTCACGATTCCTTATAGTGACCTCTATCTATGTCAGTTGATAATTATTAAGTGCCCTTTTTGGAATATAAACAATATGACAGGTAAAATAGATGGAAATAATTATGAGGATCAAATGTGATTTTTCATTCTTACTTGGGCATTTGCGATCTTAAGCGATTAACGAGAAACGTCACGCCATAGGAATTTTCAGATGGTATGGATTTCTCGCAAGGTGCGCACCGATAGTCGCACTCGGAAGGTTTCAAGCTGGAATTTGGAGATCGAGATTCCGCTAAGAAACTTCAGGGCTTCTTTTCTTCTCAAGTTACCGTGTTAAAAAAGACACGCCGTTTTAGAGATTCACATCTATCTCCACGGTTAGAATTTCTATAAAAA
>NW_017304123.1:1449000-1455108 GCF_001594115.1 Trachymyrmex septentrionalis | reverse complement strand
TAAAAAAGACACGCCGTTTTAGAGATTCACATCTATCTCCACGGTTAGGATTTCTATAATTCCAAAACGAAAATATTCTTTTCCAGTGCAACGAAAATTAATGCGATCAGTAATTCGTTCAGTAATATAAAAATACACTCGCAGGAAGAAAGACAGAGGAAAAATGTTGTAATATGATTTGATGCAACGCAATATAAAGCATCTGAAAAAAGTGTATGTTACGATAATTTATCAAACGCGCGAGAGAAAGAGAACAGAGCAGAGAGAGAGAGAGAGAGAGAGAGAGAGAGAGAGAGAAATTTCATCAGAAAAATTTTTTCCTGTGTGTAATGCACATCGCAAACTTTTCTCATGATAACGCAATTACAATATCTTGCTCACTCGAGATCTTTTTCCTGAGGAGACTCCGTTACAAGAACAAAATTGCGGCGCAACGTTCGCGATGGCATTTGCACATTCCCTTCCTCGTGACTGGATTTCCCCTGGAGGTGCAGATACTCTCTCTTCTATTCTCTCTCTCTCTCTCTCTTTCTACATTCTGTCTCCATTTCTCTGTCCGCGCTCTTCTTTCGCTTAGGTCCACGTGATATTGACTCTCAGGTTTTTTGAGTGAGGAGGCATAATTAAACGGCGGACATCAAACAGCGGCATTCAACGGAATCTCATATTCCGTACAAAGTCGATCGATTTATCGATCGGTCGCGCTCTCTTACGGACGCTCTCGACAGAAAAGGCGCGCGAGCGGGAACGCGAGGACGACGCTCCGAAAAACTAGCTGCTCGGACATTCGGGGACTCCCCCCCGAGACCAAACGATTAGGGTAGAGACGGCTCGGGAACGAGCAACGGCGTGGCGATGCGGGGCCCGTCCAGCACGACGAATCGATTGCCATTAATATCGATACCTGCGGCGTGAACAAAAGGGACGCGCCTCTCCTCTTTTACCTAAGAATCGACCACGCGCGTATTTACACGTTCATTCGTTCCGCATTCGTACTCGCATCTTTTTTTACGTCATCTTATTTCTTTCCTCGCCTTACAACGGTACTATTCACACAGCCTCGAAATACCGACAAGAAATCGACAATGCCCCCTGCAGCCCTTTATTTTTCATCCATCACGCAAACAAGTTTCCCCCCTTTCGATAGCAGACAAGCGCAGCGATTAAAATTTTTACACTTTTCTGATATGTATCAGCATATAAAATATATATTTATATCACACATATATAATATTCAAATATAAAATAATGTAATAATATTAACAAAATGTTATAAGAATTTTAAAAAGTAACAAAAAAACAAAATGAGATGATTACGTATATGTTTCTTTATTTAAAAAAGTTGCTAAATTAGCTCTACGAAATTAATTAATTTAAAAAATCATAATATTACTATATAGACTATATAGACTAACATATATTTTTATTTCTTTTTGACAACACAGGACATAAAAGTATGCTTACGTAGTACATTAATCGTTTAACATTGATTACATTCTTTTCATTATTTTGGATTCCGTGCTAGAATACGTATTATTTTTAGCACCTCTTACATAGAAGCGTATTTTGTGAGGATACGAGGGAGCGTGTTCGGTGACCGAACTAATGACGTGATAGATGATTTCCATAAGGTGCGTCCCTTCTCTGAAAATCCGTCAACCCTCGAAGACAAATCCTATCGTACATCATGATCAACATAATGCAAAGGATCCAACAGCATAAGCGATTAGAGGGAAGAGAAGAAAGAGAGATAGATATAAAGCTCTAGATATACCAAAGTAGCGCATAGATCCTCCATTTTGGATCTACTAATCATACCCTATATCGATAATACTAAGCGCTGATTGGACTACAGACAACTAAATCGAACTGACTAAATCGAAATAGCCAATGGGAAGGCTCAGATAAAAGAAATGCGTTACTAAAGCTTTAGGTAGATACATTGCGAGTGTTCGCGTGGAGATGAAAAAAGGCCTACGTAAAGATTTGCTGTTTACGAACGAAAAAGAGAGAAAGAAAACAGCGCGTAGATGCGTCAGATAAAGATAGAAAAGCCACCGCTGCTTATAAATCGACCTGGATGAACCCCCATTATTGCAATTGTCCGTTGAGCCTCACCCCAGATCGGAGTAGTTGTTGTACACAGTTGTGTGAGTGCGTATACGTGTAAATGTGCGTGTTGAGCGGAACCCCATTCGATGAGGATATATGTATCCGTTATTTTATTACCGACACAGAGAGCTGTAATGAGATTCGACGTTTAAAATTATTTTCCGAACATCTATCTCTTTATAATAACCGTAATATTAATAAAATTAAAAATAAAACGAGAGCTACGAGCTATGCTAGAGCTTAATGCTAGATCAACTACAAAAACATAAATTTATTATACAAACGTTTCGACCCTCATTGGGTCATTGTCAGTGTTTAAATGAAATACAATTTGAAATCAGCGGCTCATTTGAAAAACAATAACTTGCCAATACACGTGATGATTTAGACGGTAAAAGTAAGAAAATATAAATTCATCATCGTGTGTGTGTACAATTTCGTTATGGATCATCATCTATTTCCTCACGTTTATATATTAATTAATGCTCACAACCATCCCAATAGGGGTTGAAACGTTTATATAATAAACTTATGTTTTCGTAGTTGATCTAGGATTAAGATCTAGCTTGGCTTGTAGTTCTCGTTTTATTTTTAATTTTATAAATTTGAGTCTTTTGTTATTTTCTGTTTGTAATATTAATGTTTCGAAACTCTGAGATATATATATAAAAAACTAAAATATTATATGTTGCAAAAATGTTCGAACATTTATCCTTCTACCTTCAATTGCATATCAGTTATCCTAATTCCGAAGTAGGAATAGTTACATCCTATAAAGTATGATCATTACCTTTATAGAAATTGTTAGAAAAACAGATTTTTTGTTATACTTGTAAAAAAAAATGTATATGTATTGATTTCGTAATTAAAGTATATTCATTACTCTAACATATGAGTTTCATATAAAAAAAAGAAGATTCGAGAAATGCATTAGTCCCTTGAAAACACAAGAGTATCCTTCCCGCTGGAATGTAAAAATTACTTTTATTCTTTGGTTCTTCTTCTTATCGCCGAAGGATGCGTTGCGTGACAGTTCAGGTTGAACCGGAATTTCAAGAATCTGGAAGAGTCGTGGCAATTACAATAGCTGCGCCAAGGCAGTCTAAATGATTTCATTCACCTTAAAATATCTCCCCCCTCCCCCCCCCGCGGGGAAAAGGTGAAAAAAGTGAGACATAGACCTCGGAGAATTCTTGAGAGAGAGAGAGAGAGAGAGAGAGAGAGAGAAATCAGAAATCGAGATACTGCTTGTTTATTAGGTCGATATCGTCCCGGAAATAAGTTACGAATTTTTCGTCGCCAAAAACTCCTTCCTCTCGTTTCCATGAAACTGACTCACACTTTACATCGTGCAAGAAAGAAATCCTAACGTACCACTAAGGCTTCCCCCCTTCTATCGCAAGGATATCCCTTTATTTTCGCTTAACGCTATAAGCGTTCTTCCGTCGTGTCGCTCATCATGATGCGTTATATCCGCCGGATCATATTTCCAGCTTGTGTTTTCAACTATATTTATCATCACAGGAAGCGTAATATGTTGTTTCACCGAACTCAAATACCTAACAACGCTTGAGCGTCGATATCGATTAATATCAATCGGCGAAAGAGATAGAAAAAAAAGGTCACGAATGTTAAAAATTCTGTGCTGTACGAGCACCCCGCGATGGTATAGAAGCAGGAAAGCGAAAGGACGTCCGTGTCGAATGTCCTTTCCTACATATAAAACGCCCTACACGCTTCCACCTCGTTCCCCTTGCTCACGTTAGCAGCTCACGCTAACGCACACCGCGTCCCTTTCCTTCGCACCACAGCCACGACTGACCGTCTCTTTCTTCCTCCATTGCGATGGATCCCTTCTCTTCTCTTTCCAACTCCCCTCTCGCGCTCTTTTCCTTCACCGTGTATCGCCGTGGTACTACCTTCCTCCCTTCAATTGGAACCTTCCGTCTCGTTCTGTGGCCCTCCCTTCCTCTGGCCCGCAAGGCGCGCTACGATGCAGTGCCTCTCAGTCGGCTCGAGGTGTGGCAACATCGCGGGAGCGGGTGTGCTTCCCGCGCGCTGAGCCCACGTGGTGGAGACTGTGGGAAAATTCTCATGCCGCCGACTACGCCGCCGCCGCCGCCGCCGCCGCCGCCGACTATACGGCGATGACGGCGGTGCTCAACCGGCGGCGACCGGCGCGACTTCCTGCTTTCACGCTCCAGAAGAGTCGCAGAAGATCGCGCGAAAAACATATCGTTAGGGACGTTGCGAAAAAATTCTTCGGGACACAATCGACCAATGCGGAGACGCTCACCTTAATCCGTCGTTGATTTCATTCTTTGCATGTTACAGAGCGAAGAATCATTTGCATCTTCCAAAAAAAAAGAAACGCTTGCGATTTACAAATAATGGCAATGAAGAAAAGAATATATATCTAGATAACTAGGAGCGATTGTAGATATTAATTACAAATAGGGGAGGGGCGTTTATTTTAGATTCGAGACAGTTAGTGTTTCGTTGACATTAAATAACGTATTCTAATCGCGTAATGTAATATTTCGAAGCGGTATGATCAATTGAGACGCACTGAAAACATATTCGACCTCACCAAGTGAGGAGGAAGGTTAACTGTGAGGATCGTGTCTCCCCCCACCAAAAAGCATAGCCGGAATTAGATGGCCACGAGCACGCTACAGGGGGGAGGGGGGGGGGTGGTAGCCGTAGAAAAATTATTTGTTCACTGCTACGAACAGCGGCTACAGCGGCAAAACATTACCATTATTTTGATCACATAGCATCAACTTAGATGCAACTCGGTGCGCTTGATGACATTCTCGGGAGCCACGATTACTCGATCATCTTTCAAATTTTAAACTTCCAGCACACTGAAAAAACTATATGTTTATAAAAACAAAATCTTCCAATTACTTAACTGCAGGAAGAATCTATTTCTATATTTTTATCTCCTATCCTCATTTTTTTATAAATTTGCGTTACGAAAAGCGAGAGGAGTGTGAAATATTTAAAAATTAAATGAAAGAAGTGCAGTTATAGAGAGTGGAATTAGAATTTTGGTTTTCGTTAGGTTTCGCAAGTTGCAAGACTTGTTTCACATTCGCACGTGCACTTGTTCCTCTTAAAATTAATTAAAGCGCTACGGAAATTAATATATATTACATGTTGCGAGGCGTTGCTTACGGTAATTATTAACAGTCGGGCAATCATTTTCTCGTGGTAATGTCGACGAGGATAGTCATCGATCACCATTCTAGAGTATAACTGTGGCTGAGAGAGAATGTGCATCTGCTACGTTTCGAATCCCCAAGTAAGGAGTAATTATCGCGATACGGTTAGTCCTCGTTAGCGGATCTAATGAGCCGACATAAAGCACTTTGCCCTTCTGTCAGAATCAACTAGATTGAATTTATAATAACAATAAAGATCCCATATTTTTACGAATCGAAATGTTCCGTATAAAATACATTATTAACATTGTGCGCAAACGAAATACTGCGACAAATACGTACCGCGATAAGTCAACGATCGAAATGATCGTTTCAAGATATAGACGTATTAATGCTAACAAACTCTTGGATTAAAAAAATAAACCTACGCTGTTATCGAGAATCGAACAAGCAATGATTATTATTTATGTAGACATAGAATGTCTATCTCTATTTGCTCCATAGTTACGTTCATCCACGAATCGTCACGAGCTTCGATTTCCTGAAGACAAGGTTGTCAAAGGCGTGTATCTGTTTAAACGAAAAAAAAATGCACGATCTTAAGTATCAACTGCAACGAATACCGCTGAAAAAATCAACTGATAATTTCCGTGATAGAAGTTTAAATCGCTCGTCGTGCGGTTGATGGACGATCGTATCTGTGCCTCGTTGCGCGCATACGTGAACGCCGCATAATATGCCGACCGAATAGAAAGGAGGGCCGGATGGACGTCGGGCATATGGGATTGGGAGTGGTCGAGGGTACTTTGGTGAAGCTGAGAGAGGGGGG
>NW_017304123.1:1441130-1448900 GCF_001594115.1 Trachymyrmex septentrionalis | reverse complement strand
GGGGGGGGCGGGAGGGGGAAGAGGACAATGAACGAGAGAGATCAATTGGAAAAAAAAAAAAAACACGAGAGAGATGCACGGTCGATTCAAGCGGAAAGTAAAGAGGCAATTCAAATCAGGATGTACGAGTTAGAATATGTGATGCATTCGGATAACGCGTTGCGTGTTACTAAAGTTCGTAAAATATATTCGTATAAATATATAATACATAGTGTAACAGTGCTAGCGTTGAGGAGACGGAAAACATAGCCAAGCTAGCGATATAATCTGCATAAGAGACTCGTATAAAAATTTGCTAAATAATGTAATATTAATTGTAAAACGTAAAAGAGAAAGAGAAAATTTCAGATTTTATCGTACCATGGATTGGGGTAGTTGATACAAAGCTGTTTTTGCTGTTTCAAAGAGAACAAGAGATATCAGAGTGACAAATACTCTCTAAATCTGAATCAGTGGATAATCACTGGTATCGGTATCAAGTATGCTGGATCTAACTAACCTTGTTTTAGTGCTTAATAAATAACAATGAATAAAGGGCAAAGTAAGAGTAAAAACATTTCTTTTTAAAAACAAAGCCATCTAATTAAAAGAATAAAATACAAATAAAGAAAAATAAAATCAAAGAAAGTACATAATAAAAATAAAAAATACATAAAAACTCAGTTACAAGTTTAGTGCTTAAATTCAATGACTACGATATTGGAAGATTGAAATTAATATACATGATACAACGCTCAAACATTCTTCCTTTTTTAGTTGAACTTCACTAATTATCAGTGCCAAGTAATTAGTGACTATCCACTGATTCAGATTTAGAAAGTAAGGAAAGAAAGAACGTAATATCTGCTTATCTGTTTAATTTTCTATAATGCCATGTGACTTGGAAGTTACATACCTATATATTCATATTTTTTAAGTCTTATTAATTCAACGTTTTCCATTTAATAATTGTACAGTTTTTTAAAAATTTCATTTTGATTAAATTTTATTTGATAATAGTAATAGAGAGCAATATACTGTACGTAAACAAATATATATAATGAGGCTCGAAAGAATCTATCAGTGAAAAATGTAGAAAAGCCCATCAGAGCCTACATCATATTCGGAAGCACAAAAATTCTTTATTTCTCGTGTGAATGTAACAAAACAAATAGAATATACGTTTCAACCTTTCAATTCGGGTCCTTATCAATATAAAATGTAAATCGAAATTATATAATTAACGCAAATTCCAAGTTGATGATTCCCGACAATTAGTTCTCTTTATCCAAATGTCAAATTAGCTACGAATAGCCCAATGATTATCAAAATTATTACAATAATAAAATAAAACTTACATAAAGTAAAAACCGAAGTTATATGCATTGCGTCACTACGTAGAATCACATCAAATTGTCAGACTTGCTGTGTAGTCATTCAAAAGAAACACGAAACGAAAATTAGAGAATTATTAAAATCATTTGTCTGAATTTTCTATCATATCCACTCGCATGTAAGCGTTTTCTCGCGGCTTCACGTAGAGAACTTGTGGTGTCGACAGTCAGAGACACAATGAAAGTCAAAATAATAAAGTCAAGTATTATATTGTAGTTATTGAAAAATAGAAATAAAAATAAAACTAAGACCAAAAGGGAGTAATAACAACGTCACAATTCAGTAAACAAATTCACGTGTAGTGGGTCCAAAGAAAACGTACAGTGTACGTTTTACTTGGAAATTTCCATTCATCCCCCTCCTTCCATCTTTCTTTCAAGATCCGACTTTTTATTCACTCTCGCTAGATTGCATATATTTTTTTTTTTCACCCAAGAATGCGTGCCTTTTCTTCCTCTGTGTCCGATTTTCTGGTGCCATAAGAGGCGCACGTATGCACGAGGGGAACCACCGATAAGCGTAATTTGAATGGGTAATGGCCTCACCCTAGAGGTGGGTCCCCCGGTTAATGATGGACCTCGGAGAGATCCGGCCGACGAGATGCTGCGCGCAATCCCTCCCTCCTTAACCCCTGCGATGCACTCTCGCTTGCGACCTGATCGCGATTGGGAGACGGTTTCAGCACAACCACCGAGGTGCCGATAATACGGAACGTGCTTCCTTTGGGGAGCAGACTCAGTTTTTTCCTTAACCGTTGAATAAGCTGTTTTTTTTGAAACAGCAAGTTGCATTTGTAATAAAAGATTCTCAACCTTTACAATACGAGATACGATTTTTGGGTACGTCATCGAAATATGAATCACTGGAATCCGTTCGTTTTTCTCACCTATTCAGAATGGTTCAAAAAATGTCTAAAAATTCACTAACGTACTTTCAATTTTCTAGAATAAATATTGAAATTTCATTTTGGAAAATAATAAAAGATAGTTTAATTTATAATTACGGTAAGGGTTCCTTTTTAAAAAGTGATCTTTTAAATGTTATTATTTCCTCATATTTTACAATAGTAAAACATAATAGAAAAATAGTAGAGAAATAAAATATGTAATTTTTTTTCGCTGATGTGTTACAAGAGAAAATATAGTTATTTTCCATCATTAATAGGTATTTAAGTGATATGGATTTAACGATATATGTACTTAGACATAATTAAAAAAATAATTATCGTGATAAATAAAAATAGTTATATTTTAATATAAATGTAAATCTTATGTTACAAGTTCAAGGAATTCGTACAACGGTAATACGATTCAAAAAAGTGTAATATCATCTGATAAAAATTTCGACAAAAACGTGAGAATTGGTTGAAAGAAGTTTTTTTGGTCTCATAGCGTTAATATAAAATACGTCAGTAAAACCTCCTAAAATCTATGAATAATGTATGCTGTAAACTTTTTTTATGCGAGTAATGTCTAATTCGATGATACCTGAAACAAGAATCATCATCGTAGTCGTCGTTGGAAGTTTCCGTTCGCAGTCATATCACTGAATCATTTTCGAGACTCACTTCTGTAAGAGACTACGTAAATATATGCGAGTACGACACAGTATCATAACAAGGCGGAGATGTGAATGGGGACGACGTGAAATTCTCCAGACGCGCTTGCTCTACCTAAAGCGGAGCGTCTGTCGGTAAACAAACTCGAGAAACGTTACGAGTTATAGAGACTCTCGAGACGAACTTGTAACCCCTTCTCTCGTGGCTCGCGAGTCTCAAGATTAAATAAACACATTTGCGCGATTGTGTTGCGATCACGTAGATCCCGAAGGAGAGATATTGCGTATGCCCGTCGTCGTATTTCAAGCGGAATTGCTCTGTTACTTTACTCACACTGTGACATGAAAAAAATGATAACAAATATATGT
Source organism: Trachymyrmex septentrionalis (assembly GCF_001594115.1). NCBI lineage: Eukaryota > Metazoa > Arthropoda > Insecta > Hymenoptera > Formicidae > Trachymyrmex > Trachymyrmex septentrionalis. Next base: position 1,445,600 of record NW_017304123.1, on the reverse strand, counting down.
ATGATAAAATAAAAATGTTAATATAGAAAAAAATTTATTTAATTATTGCCAATTGAAATTATGGATAATTGACAATGTATTATTGACGAGAATGATTATATATGTTAAATGTAATATAATTAATGCACATGTATTGGTGTATAATTTATCACCTGGTTCTACTTTTTCTTTTTCCTCTAAATTTCTTGAAATGAAAAAAAATCTCACCTCGAAAGAGATTTTTACTTTTTTAGAGTGAGATTCACTTAAAAAAAGTAAAAATCTGCTATTCTTATTAAAGAGTGCAAATTTTTCACTCTTTTTCAATAGTATTTTATTTAACTCTTTTAGGGTGGAATTTCATTATAAGAAATGTAAGAAGTAAAAAGATATTTTTTAAACGTACGAACAAAGTAGACAACATTCGGTAATTTTCGCGCAAAGAACAAGCTTCATTTAGTTATGTTTAAAGAAACACAAAGAAGATGGTCTTTTTGAAGTACTGTACACAGGAGAAATGGAATTGACACTTGCAACGTATACATAAAACTATCAGTCGTGTCATGTTATCCAGAATCTCATTTGTAAAATTTCCTCTCTTCGAGGAGAAAACTGCTCTCTCTTTGTTATTACAAGAGGAAAAGGAAACAGAAGATCACGCGCGCAATTAGACCGGTAGAAGCGAATCGTCCGCATTTTCATGCGCGAGAATCAGCACTGTTGAGAGTAACAGGTGTGCTGATCAACAGGTGATTCAAACGTCGTCGCAAAAATAATATATTAAAGCGAAAACAATATACGATCGATCAATAGGTGTCACAGAATAGAAAATGGGGACACAAGAAAGAAAAAGGAGAAAAAAAGAAAAGCGGAGGTAGATGGGGGGAGGGAGAGAGAGAGAGAGAGAGAGAGATCCAGATCCACAACAATAACTAATAACATAAAATTAACAAATCGGAAAGAAAATTTTTAACAGAACATAAATTTCTATTAATATAAAAAAATAATTTTTGTATATGAGATATTATAGAAACAAAATTATTATAATATACAGTTAATGATCAAAAGATGTATTAATGAAATTATTGTTGAAATATAGATATAAATTGAAAAATTGTGGTTTAAATTAATTCTATCAAATTGTATTATTAATTAAGTTAACAATGCGATATTACAAGTTGTTTTCACCATTCAAGTGTGTGCAGTGCGCATTGTGTGTGTTTTTAAAGAAACTTATCATTTAATTAAATTTCATTTTCTAAGAAGTGTTAGAAGTATTTTTTGCGGATATCTTGCGTCTCCGTACAAATTTAAAAAAATCGCATATTCAAAATATGCGATTTTAATCCTGAATTAGGAAAATTCGGGTGAAATACAAATGTTAGGAGAGAAATTACAAGCGAGTACACATTACGTAGACCGTTGACCGACACTTGGAACCGTGCAACAGATAGAAGACAATCAACAGGTTGTTTTCGCATGCCAATCGTTGTGCTTCCAAGTCCTCAGTCACTGATGGAACATAGACAATATCTCTTTGGAGAGAAACGGGAGTTAGAGAAAGGTGAGAGAGACGTGACCTGAAGAAAAGCAGATACACAAAGGTGAAAGATGGAGAAGGAAACCCGATGATAGGCAGATATATCTAACCCTCGCTAGCTTCTCCCTTGTGAACGATGCATGCTGTGTGAGTATGCATGTATGTACATATATATATATGGTACCTGTATGAGTGACCGCACACGCCTGGATATACATACCACGTGCACGAACAGGCGTGCTCGCGGACCCAGAGCTCGAACAATAGGACCATCACGCGGCTACCATTCTTCAGGGACAATCAGTAGGGGGAAGGGCTTCTTTCTCGGCGCCCGACCGTGCGGGGCCTCTCATGCTTAAAAGGTACAATCGTCCCCTTATTTACGATTTAGGCAACCTAGCTCTGGTCTCCTTCCACTTTCTTCCTTTCTCCTTTTCCCCCTTAAGCTTCCCTCTGCCCTCCACCTTTCGTTCTTCCACAGTCTCTCTCTTCTTTCTCGCTCTTTCAGGTGGCCACTTCGAAAACTCACGCGATATCAGAATACGAGAGGGTCGTCGAAAAATTGTCGGTCCCTATATGCGATCCCTTTCCGTTGGCCACAGGCTATTCGACTAGGGAACACGCCCATCGAATTTTTCACGGCTTTTCCAACTGGCGCGTAAGCTTTCGAGACTCGAGTAATATGCACCGTCACGTGCTCATCTTAAGCTTTACAACTCGCCGGGGGGGCCTTTGTGAAATTGATTATAAGGAGGACGATCTTCACCACACGCGTTCGAACAGGCGTGCAGCGTATAGATATGTTTCCTTCTCCAATAGATTAATCAATATGATTAAAGAGCTTCAAGCTCTTGTAAGTTTAACGCGGCTCATTTAAATGTCATCCATGAAAAGCATATCCTTTCAAGTCTAAGTCATCTCTGGTTATATTACTATTAATAATATTCTATAATGTGTGTGTGTGTGTGTGTGTGTGTGTGTGTGTGTGTGTGTGTGTGTGTGTGTGTGTGTGTGTAATTATATATTTTCAGGAATGTAACAATAGTCTTTAATTATTTTCTAATTCAGGGAACTAAAGCGTATATTAGAGTTTCGATGATTTCATCAGTTTTTTTTACATTTTTGAGCTTTTTCTTAAAAAACCTTTGCGAATTAGATTAATTGCTCGATAGATATCTGTTTTAAGCAAGATCGTTTCATTGACACCGTATAAATCGGTGCTCGCCGAATCAGATTGTCGCTTATTGTTTGTCGGAACGGACAGATATATTACGTTTACGAAAGAGGCACGTCGATCGCGATCAAGTGAACGCAAATCAGCCGGAGGGGGTTTGCGGGGAGCAAGATCGTTCTCCGTTAAATTATGGTCGTTTGATATGGGCGAAACAGCCGTAAGATACAAATGAGATACGACTCGAGGGCCGAATTGTTAGGGAAGATTTCCATTTTCACGTCTTATATTATCTGGATCGTCTTTTGCCCTCGTCACTTTTTTTTACTTTAAAATTACGGCACGAAAAGTTTCTTGAAATAAACATTACGATACGTGATGCAACGCAAAAGATAAATATTTCATCCAAATTATAATCAACACAATGCTATTTTCCTGTTTTTAAAATAAAAACATCGAATACAAATTTAATGTCTCTATATGTATAATTTACAAGATTATCTTCTCTATATATCTTTTATGCGTCTCCTTAACGCGCTTCTCTGAATATATTAAATATATTATTATACGCAACGCTTAACAGGTCTTTTTTTTCCTTTTCACGATCAAAATAACAAGACAATATATACGGGACTGCAATCTTTGACATCTCCGAAAACCACGACGTGGCTCGAGCGATAGTGAGCTCTATAACGTATAAGACGAAGTGGGTGGAGAAGAATGCGAGACGCGGAAAGAAGAGAAGGACGAAGGGAGGTGCGCAGAGAGAATACGAGAAGAAAAGAGTGTGACGAGGGTGGAGACGATAGGAGGAGGAGGAGGAGAGTGCAGTATCACGGTTGCTTTATCTTGCTGCGCCGAGGAGGCTGCGAGAAGAAGTTGAAGAGCACTCCGCTTACACGAACGCAAGTGGAGGGTATTGTGTGAGGAATAGAGCCACCTTCATACACGCACCATCGTTTCTCTCCCCGTTTCTTCTCCTCCCCCCTCGTCTCTCTTCTTCCTCGTTTAACCACCACTCTCTACTCGCGGGAGAAGAGGTTTATGAGGAAGAAAAAAAGGATAGAATAAGACTCACCGAGAGAGCGCGCAGGATGAGAGAAGACGGGGTGTAAAGAGGCAGAAGGGGGAGAGGCTCAGCGAGTAAGGGGGCGTGGGTGCGCCCTTCGTGATTTACATATGCGTATTCTATACTTTATTTACTGCGTCGATCATCCTCCACTTTATCTCCTCGCGTGTGGGTTGCGCGAAAGAAAGAGCACGATGAGGAAGAGGATGCGGACGAAGGAGCCGATGAGGAAAAAGAAGAGAGAATGGGAGAGAGAAGGGAAGGGAGGAGCAGATGGTGGGATGCTTTTCTTTATCTATTAGCCCGAAGCTGCTATCGATACCGTAAATATTGAATACATAGGCAGACGATCTTGACTTCTCAATTATGCAGAGGATAACTGGCGCACTCAACACAAGGGAAAGAAAGAAAACGTATCGATTTCATTGATGTATGGATAATACGAATTTGTAGAAGCACAAGATGTTCGAATACTTTTATTGCGTAACATAGGATACTTCTATGAGGATTTTATGGATGACGAATTAAGTTCACGCATTAATGTTTCTTATGTTTTTTTTTTTACAGACATAAACAGAGTATTAGGTGCTTCTGTTCTACCTAGTGAACGTTGTTTTTAGTACAAACAATTGTGTCGACAAATATAACAGTCGTGAAAAAATGTATCATAATTATATAATTGGTTAACGCAATTTGTGCAATTATATCCAG
>NW_017304123.1:1434909-1441030 GCF_001594115.1 Trachymyrmex septentrionalis | reverse complement strand
TGAACGTTGTTTTTAGTACAAACAATTGTGTCGACAAATATAACAGTCATGAAAAAATGTATCATAATTATATAATTGGTTATATATAACGCAATTTATGCAATTATATCCAGTTTAGGATGTATCTAATTTGTTTACTGTTGTATGATTTATACTATGGTATATTTATTGTATATTGTATATTTATACTACTTATATTAGGATTTGGATCTACTAATGAAAACATAAATTTCGGTAAGATTGATGCCAAGAACGATAAAAAAATGTATGAAAAATAAGAACATATTTAATGGCCTCCGCAGTGGTGACTTTCGTCCATGGACCAATATACTTAAAAGGAGAGGCACATAGAGGGCGGATAAAAAATGACGGTGAGATAATTGACATATGTCAAGTTCCTTTCTTTTTTTTTAAGAGCTGACGCCAGTTCTCTCTCTCTCTCTCTCTCTCTCTCTCTCTACGTGTCTCACTAGCGGTAACCTCGGCATGCCGCGGTTAATTGTTGTAACTGCCTTCAGCCGAGCAGCGTGGAGTTTCGAAGCAAGCGAAAGACAAAGAACGCCGAAAATGACGAGAGGCCTTCTTCGAGGCGCGCACACGCGGCTTCGTACGTCCGATGACAGCGCCTGACGAAGTACTTCTCTCCAATCTCCGACAAACGTCGGCCGAGAGACTGTGCCGGAATCGCTTGCGCGTCCTTAATTGAAAGTGTGATTGGCAAGAATGATTATTAAATGCGCGCAAAAAAGGTCGCATATACGGAGACGAGCCGAGAGAACGAAATTTAATCTTGCGTCAAGATCAATTTCTAGGATGAGTGCTGAAAGATATATATATATATATATGCAATATATTTTACGATTATTTTACACATCACATTAAAATTTTTAACGTCATTATAGGAAAGTGGTAAAATTAATACAAAAAAATATATTGTATCAGTAATACGTCCCGACTTGTTCAGTAATTATTCTCATGTGTTCATAACATATAGCGTACCGATTCCAATATTTGGACAGTCGCGCTCGTAAGGATAATTATTATCATGTATCGTTTCCACTGCGATAACGTTTTGCTAAAGATCCTCGATTTTTCATTAACAATCGCGTGCGTATAAATCACACCGAGGCGGTAACGCAGCGACACGCAGTTTTATCAACCATTTCCATCTTTCACTGTGTTCGCCGCGATCGAAAACGACGTGAAGTGATAAACCGACAAGGCGAACAGACGAAGATGAGATAAGGGGAATAAGAGTGGGGAGAGATAGAGAATGGGGAAGAGAACGGTCGATAGACGAGCGAACTCTTCTCTCTCTCTCTCTCTTCTCTCTTTCTCTCTCTCTCTCTCTTTCAAGACGGCCGAGTAAATCATGGGAAGAGTATTCGTGAGAGTCTCGCGGGTCTGGATAGAAAGAAGGTGAAAAGAGGACGAAGAGAGGAGAGCCATGGGGTTCTCGTGGTTGATCGGTGGTGAAGGAGAAAGAGCGAGAGAGAGAGAGAGTTTGAGAGGAAGAGAGGAGAGGCGAGAGGGATGTGAGTCGAGAAGAAACGTAGGGTTTCGGTTCGACATATCAGCCCGAGGTGGTCACGAGTCCCGAGTCTCGAGGTGGAGGGTTTGCTAGTGGGTGGGACCCTCCACTTCGTGCCTCTCTACCAGACTCTCTCTCTCTCTCTCTCTCTCTCTCTCCTTCGATACGCGAATCCTCTCCGCTCGCTCGCTTCCCAGTTTCATGTCCAACGACAGCTTCGCCTAAAGCAAAATCGGTTAAAGCTATCGGAGTTGCTTGATTTCACATCTCTCTTGCGCAGCGCGAAAGTGACAGTCATTGTCCTGTCGCGGAAGGAAAGCGACCGAGGGGGAAAAGATGCGGAGAAGTAGAGATAAAAATGCGAAAAGAGGATAAATAAAAGAGGCGAAACGCAAAAGAGAAAATAAAAAAGCGAGGACGCGGGGTATGTAAAATTAATAACATGATTTACCGCCTGATTTCCTTCCACGAGATACAATTTGTCATCGTGAATCACTCGTATCTCAAATCGAAATCCTTCCTCAGAATCGACTGCTCTCGTTCTCTCCTTGATTCTTGTCAAGTCATCACTTGACATATTTCATTACTGTCGCGTTCTTCCAGCGTAATCAGACGCCGCCTATCTAGTTCCACTTATCTATCGAGGCAAACGAGCCTTTCGCAGAAATTACGACAAGAAACACTTGTGTCACTTGTGGCATACGAGTATATGTAGAAAAGAATAAATGCGAGAGACATAACTATTACACGTTATACTTACAAAATTGGAAAGTGGATGTTCGTTGTAATTTTATTTTTCAAATCATTCTCGTAATCTCATTGGATAAAAATAGAAAATATTCACTAATGATCTCTTTCCTTGCCTGTGTGAGTAGATAAATATCTTTCGGTAAAACACCGATTTTCAAAGATTCAAAAAAAAAAAAAAAACATTATGTAGCTGTAAGTAATCGTATCTGAGTAAGGATCGTCGCTTATGCATGGCTATTGATTCTGATCTGTTTTCTTGCTGATTTGCATGTTACTGCTGGCCCCGTTGCATGCTGGACAAGAAACGGGGCATAGCAAAGATGCTGAACACGGCGGTAAGCAATTACATGAATTCAAGATCGCGGATAAGTTTGCGAGCGGTGAATCCATTTGGCAAACGGCAAAAAATAGATAACATTCTGTAGAAAGTCTACGCAGTCACTGATGATTAGTGAGTACAATCAATGAACGGTATGTATCCAAATGTATCATAGTCAGAGTTGGGTAAGTTAACTCTTTTTTTAATTAAGTTAAGTTGAAGTTAACAACCTTGAAAATTTAACTCAGTTAAGATACACGTTAATTTATAATGAAATTAATTGAATTAAAAGTTAAATTAATAAAAAAAATAATTAAAAGTTAAATTTGTTTTTTTTTTATATGCAATATATTTTTTTAATTCATGATTCCATGGTTTCAATCTTACAAATAACGGAAATGACAAATATATACTCTATATTTTATTTGCATGTTTTGTTTATATATACTGTTTAGTATATAAGATTCGACTATATGATATAACTAAAGCTTCAGACACAATACGAGGGAGTAGCGATAGTAATAAGGAATAATAGATTTCAACCTATCAGAAACTAGATACATCGAAATACACGGCTTCTGACAGATTGAAATCTGGGGGTCGATTGTGTAATTTGAAATGAGATGGAAATTACAAAAGCGAGAAAATTCACTAGAATATTTATAATTTCATCGATCAACATCTAATAAATTTGCTCACTTTTGCAATTTTCTAAGACTTAACTTCCAAGAATTAAATAAAAAATTAATAGTTACGGATATAAAATGTAATTAAATAAAGTCAAAAAGTTAAGAGTCTAAAATGTATAACTAAGTTAAAATTAATTAACTTTTTAACTTAACTTTTTAACTTACCACTACCAGACCCTGATCATAGAATTTTCATTTATCACGGCACATTGAAATTTAATAAATGTTTACGCTTTATATACATTTTAAATTAGAATTAAGTCAATTATTATGCAAAGAGCGATTTTTGCATAGACAAATATTTTCTAAACATTTAGCGAACTTTTGTGTAATTAATTAATAGAATAACTAATTCATATGTAGATATATGTTATTACAATCGATATTATGCGTAAATAAGAGAGCGATAAATCTTCGAGACTCTTCGTGTTATCCGTGCCCCGTTCTTAGGTCGGTCGCACGCACAATGCACATGCATGCACAATTGCATAAACGCACACACACACGAAGGTCATGGATGTAGGAGGGAAGGTTGAGAGAGGCCAAGAAGAGGAGGAACATGTAGAAGTTCTCCTCCAACGCGTAGCGCGTCTTTGCTCTTGTTGGCCCGTCTCACTCTCTTTCTCCTGCAGGCGCGGCAGCGGCGATGGCGGCAACAAAACCGCCGTGACTCGCACAACTCGCTCGGGGACCGAACAAAAACCACTTTGTTCTAAGGTAAACCCATCTTAGGTATATGCGCCCTGTCGAGGCCACGAAGATACTTCACGACGAAGGAAAGAACGGACCCGGCATCGTCCTCCACGAAGTGGTGAAAAAGTGAAACGAATCGACCGGAAATTGTCTTTGACGATCCTTTTTCTTTCGCGTTCCCCGATTCAACATCCCTCTCCCCCGTTCGCTCCTTCATTCTTATTTAATTAATATATCATACGTAATCTGTAGAATAATCTCTTCCTTTAACGTAAATCTCGACTAAATTAAATGTTTAATTATTCGATTATTCAACATACTTGTCTACATACAAACAAATCGAAATCATACTCGAAATTTGAATAATTATTTCGATACATTTTTCAGAGAGAAATGCTTAACATTAGGAAACATGTAAATCTTGAAATAAATTTATTATTGTTGCCTTAACTTATTGATTGGGAACGTTAATATTGGAAAATCCAGTTAAAACGGTTAAAAATAAATTCAAGTATTGTATTTCAATCTATAAACTATAGTTATTCAGAATCTGATTATTTGCTATTTTCAACTCAAGTTGTGAGATTAATGTGTTTCGGTCGAATCGGGCATAATCGTGGACATTATGCATGGCTCGATGACGATTATTTACGAATGTAAGATCCGTACGCTGAAGTTGTACGCCACACCGGGGATCGATGTAGAATCAATGGCTTCTTTGACAGAGACGAACCGCGTGACGCCCTATCGAACGCGAAGACACCCACTGATCTATTCTTCTTACTTTCTCACTGCTGCGTCACGGAGCCTATCTCTGTCGGTGCCATAAACCATTATCGATTCGCGATGCACAAACGCGCGTTTGATTCTCCGCGGAACGGCTGAACAGCGTGAACCTCTGTCCACTCTCTTTTCTTCCTCTAAATGTAATTTAAATGACCTTAAATAATCCGGTCTTATTGGGTATTAAATGTTATAGAAAGGACATTTTTAGCGACACAAATAATATGAAATGATTAATCAAATAATATTAACTTATATATATATATTACATATATATTATATATATATTACATATACATTACATATATATTATATATATATATATTACATTATTTGAATCGCGTATAATTGGGTTGGAAAAGATAGTTTAAAAATAATAGGTGCAATAAAATCAACTTTTTCCAATCTATAAATTCCAATTGAGATTATTGTAACTTTCTTCGTTGCAAACAATCTGTTGCAAACATCTAAGGATTAAATATATATTTTTCCTTTTTACATTAAACAATTCACATAAATTTTCGTGATGTTATTTATTGATGTTGCATTAAACCTACAAGCCGTATGCTAACCATACGATTGTGCCGAGGATGAGGGAGGGGGTTTAAGTGCCGATCACGGTCGATCGAAGACACATCGATGCTTTTCGACGCGATCGGGGCAATGTTTTCCGGTCAGATTTGAATTTCAATAGCGGCCCGAACACACGCGGAACCCGGTGCGCGACGGTGCGAGTTCCAGTTTAAGGCAGACGATTTACCGCTTACCGAGGGAGGAATCGGAGGAGCCGCCGTTTGAGGACGTTCGTGTATCCGATAACCTAATAGCCGTACTGGATTGTCGCCGGTTGTCTCCGCCATCGAGATGCGCAGGGGACCACGAGGCTGCATAAATTTGCATAGAACCGCCGCGCCCTTTTGCCGCGTGCTCGTCGGGCGCTTTCTCGACCGAACACCGTCCTCTTTACGAAGGAGCACACGAAGACTCGTGTTTCTCGTTTTCGAGACGAGGCGGCTTGCATGCCCGGCGATTGCAAGAACGAAAGAAAGAGTCCCACCCTTAATAAGGAGCGCGAAGGTCTTCTCGGAGCGAGGTAGGCGTGGATTCGTTTCACGGCTACGAAATCGAAGGGCGGTCTATGCAAAATTCCCGTTCCGTCGCCGTCCGCCGTTTTCAATTTGCAGTCCATTATATGCTGACGCGACTGGTCCACTGGTCGGATACTGTCGCGAAAATCAAAGTCATCTCGGCTCTTTAACACGAATGATTTATGGACCTACGTAGTAGTTGGGAAAAAAAAAGTTAACAATAGATGTTATGTTATCTTTTGCATTTTTAGCAAGATGAAATTAAATT
>NW_017304123.1:1425295-1434809 GCF_001594115.1 Trachymyrmex septentrionalis | reverse complement strand
TATAAATATATGTGTGACGTGTCAAATAAAATACGTATATCTAAATATGTTGAATCAACACCGGTGACTTCATGTCGTGAACGCGAGGTTGAATTCCCGTCGTACAATAAGGATACACCAAAGTGATATACGCGAGCAGAAGTCCACGAAAACGCCTTGTTGCGCTTTGTCACGCGCGATTTGAAGAACGACGTCGTAAAAGGGCAGGCGTTGCGTTGCGTGTCACCGACGTTTTATTGGTCCCGCGGTGCCAGCGGTCAGGAGACGTTTAAGGAAGCGGCTCTTCGGGGTTCTTCTCTCTCTCTCTCTCTCTCTCTCTCTCTCTCTCTCTCTCTCTCTCTCTCTCTCTCTCGAGGAGCGCTGATCGATTAATGACGGAGCTTTAACGGAAAAAGGGGGTACCTTTACGACGTGCACCACGGTGCGTACGAGGAGTGGTTCCACCCACAAAGGGTCCCTAATGGCGCCGCCTGCGGGCATTTACCGGTGACTTACGCGTTCGCGGATGATAAATAAATCTACGTGGCGCATTATACGCCGCGGTTCCTGCTGTCGGCCTGCTCATGATTAATGTCGCTTTGCGTCACGCGTGTGTGCGTACGTACGCGCACGCATATGTAAGTATGCAGATTGCGCGTCGACATGAAAATCTCATCGTTCCAAAAGCACATTTCTCCCACCACAGAGAATTGTTGACATTAATACGTCAACTAGCTTCATCAGTTGACAATAATTGGAGTTCACTTAATTCCGATACCAGAAATGTATGAAAATTATCTTCACGTTTATATTGAAATTATTATCCATTTAAATGTTAATATTGATAGTTAAAATTCCTAATATTCCCGTGTGTGTTATTAAATAACACTAATATTATATTGAGAAAAAAATAGTTAATTTTAATAAATATTTAGTCCAATACTGCCAACTAAACATTTACTTACAGTAAGTAAGTGTTCGATAAAAAAAAAAAGATTGTTAAATCAAATTAACATATCTTTATATTTAATAAATATTTAGTTGGCAGTGTTCAACTAAATATTTATTAAAATTGACTATTTTTTTTTCAGTGTAATAATAAATACGTTAATGGATTGATAACGTCAATAAAAAGAAAGAAAGAGATGAAAGAGATCGTCTGTCGATTCTTGAGATATTTACCTTCAGCGGAAATGCTTTAAGGCCAAGTTTCATAGCTGACTCGGTTAACTCTTAACCGAGGTTCAACTTATTTGTCCCTTTCCAATTTTAGAATTAGAAAAAGATGAGAAACAGGTTGAACCTCGGTTAAGAGTTAACCGTGAGTTGTGGAACTGGGCCTAAGAGCTAAATTAGCTAAACTCGCGCGTATCTTCAAAAATGAATGTAGGATAAATAAAGGCACAGATTTTTCCATAATATATTCCGGATTGCCAGGATGGAATAAAGAATAAACACGACGGCACTTTTTTTCCTACTCAATCTTTTTCACTTCGTTTTTCTTGCTACGTGGCTCGCCATTAAGAGAACTCTCTTAAGGTGGTCGGATTGTACCGTCATTGTCAATATTTACAAATCCAAGTCAGTTGGTACGTGATACGGATATGCGAGCAAAGCGAATGGATAGAATGAAATGCAAGATGCGAGAAACGGCTCTATCGATTGTTTACCGTTAGACTCAATCCAAAAGTCATATCAATTCGACGTAACGTTACGGCAATCAATGCATATTATCTCCGGTAGAACTCTGCTGATTTTTTATACGACTTACTGACACCGAACTGGGATTCTATATGGACAAAATTATTCTGTGCAATTGTTTTATCTATTACCGACGTGATATTTGTGCATGTATTTTTCCGCATGTATCTCCTTCACGTATATACTAATCTTTTTCTTCTAAACTGCGTAATCTACGTAGACAAATTGTGTATTATTTCTAAGTATTAACTTGGACTTATATTATAGTCGTTACTTGAATTTGATTTAAAAAAAACCGTATTAAATAAGATACAGGTGTATTCAGTAGACGATGAAAAATGGAGTGATTATTTGCAATCTTAAAGTCAAACTTGATTAAAATGTTACGTATGTTTCTTAAAATTATGTATATACCAAAAAAGTGTATTAAAATGTGTATTAGTTATACAAAATATATAATATTATCTGAAAAATAGGCGAAATTACAAATTGTATTGTTTGAATGTTCAAAAAGTACAAACGAGAAATTTAGCTTCAAAAATCAGGAAAACATGTGAAGCTTGTTTGTATTAGAATAGAATGTATTCATTGTATAAAATTGCTAATTAATGTTTATCTTCACAAATAAGACTTTTTTTTATAACAAATTTCCTTGTACGAATACTTTTTGCTCTCACTGTATATCATACATATTTGTTAATATACAATAGAAGACAATTATTATTATATATCTAGTATTATTTTTTTCAGAATATATAAAAATATCGTATAGATAATAAAAAATAATACTTCATAATTTTTAATTTTATTATTTTGAAAAAAGTATCCTTGGAATTAATCACATCGAATTACGAAAAATAGAACTGTTTCAATGCACATTTTATTTAATTAATTTAAAATTCTTCAATTAAACTGTTATTGCAAATATAAAGTAACAAATATCAATTGATTATAGAATATTAATTGATTTCTAAAGTTTAAATTCAAAATATTAAATTATTATATCTCAAAACTAGTTTAAATTCTTTAATAAAAACGCAATTGTGAATACAGATTTTAGTGCTAAAAACGTGAGAAAATCTAAGTAGATACATCTAGTAATTCAATCAGCAATCGAATGTTACTTTTATGATACAATTGATTTCTTCCAATAAAAATAATCGTTATTTTGAAATAGTTTCTGAGAATTGAAAATTAAGGAGTAAAAAAGAATATAAAGCGTAAACATTGGCGACGGAAATACGTATGTTATCCATGTGTATTACACTTAAATCGATACTTGATATAGCTTCAAGATAAGTACAGACTGTTGCCAGTTGAACCTAAATGACCACGAGCATAGTATTCCGCGAGCCTATAAATCCAACATAAAGATACAAATCGAGAAGCAGGAAAGCCGCACATAAGGAGGCACCATAAACTCGGTTTATCCGCCGCGAGTCGGTCGCTCCCGGTTCTTACTTTACCCCTCTCTTCATCCATTATCCTGACTATGGCAGGAAGGCGAAAAAGGTACGGTAATTAAGGAAGATAGGAATCGCTCCTTAAAGGGTTCTTAACCGCGGGAGGTGAACGCGCGGATTCGCCTCCGCCGTAAAGGTAACCTTCGACGATTAAAGTGTCTCCCTTCTATACCCGCAACGAACGATTTGCATCTCGGAAGTGTAATTCCATTTCGTCGGAATAAATCTGATTACCGCATTTTGCCCCTTTCCTTTCAACTATAAGTTATTTAATTCAAATATTGTAGGGACTGTTTAAATTTTACGTTTAACGTCACAAATGTACGAACAAAAATTGTAAGAGTGATTATTCTTTTCTCACATTTACAATCTAAAATAAGATTGTTATTGATTATTATTAATCCTTGGTTGATGGGTCACATCCGGTGGGTACTCATTAATTTTCAAAGATCACTCGTACATTTTCTTTATATCGTATAAGGGTATAAAAATCAAATTCAAAAGTGCTGCTTTTTGTGCTGCTACTATTTTATATACTATATTTACGTATGCAGATTGATTTTTGGTTATTTATTCAAAGTACAGGTCAAGAATGATCCAGTCACAATCCTTCGAGGAATAAATTTTGCCACTATCATTTCTTTTTATTGGCACTACAGTACTTGTTTGCGTCATACAGCGCAGACGACGGAAACTTACTTTGTATTATATTTGAAACGGATTATATTTGGATAGACTCAAGGTATTAATTACGCTAAATATTTAATGTAAAAACCTTAGAAAAAAGTCAAGAAACCACGAATTTCATTCCATAATTTCCGTGAAAATGATTACTTTCGAAAAATTTGTGAAAAAAAATTCACGATAAAAACCATGTGTAACGTCACACAGCACGCATAATTCGCCATTATCTATTCCGGAAACGAATGTATGTAGATGTAACGTACGTAATATTGTACATAGCGTAGGCAATACGCGGATAAGCGACGTAACTTTATAGCCAGTGACACCAAACCGACGCAGCCTCCTCAATTACGTCCGCGATCTCCGCCTTGCATCCCGCTGCAACGTCTTCAACGTGGGTCAGAAGGCACCGTTATTCGCAGGCCATCCGAGAAATTCCATCAGCGCCGGAGGGACGGGGGAGATGGAAATTGGAAGCTTTCACGTTCTCGCGCCCGTTCTTCTCCCTGTCCCTCCCCCCCCCCGCCCCCTCCCTGTTTATGCTTTACGCTACCGACACCCACGCGCACGTCTTCTATCTCACCGCGCCTTACCCGACTACCACCGATTAAAATTAATAAGTGCATTCTCCCGCATGTATCTGCATGCTGATCGGCTGGCTCGAAAGGTGCTAACGAGGCTATTCTTCCACCACTTCTCTCGCTTTCTGTCCCCGCGTTCGTACAGACGCGTCTCTTTTCTCGTGTCTTCCCTGCCAAGTTGCGAAAAGCGACTCTCAGCACGAGACCGCTACGACAAGACTTTGATGAGCTGTATTGTGCAGCAGTTATTAATTCAATGATGAAGTAGCCGATCTCCATCGCGAATAAAACCTCCGATCGCGTGATCGGATATCAAACGGACTCGCGTGATATTTTGTGGCAAAAAAATATTTATAAATACTTGAAGGAATAACTTTTTTACTGGCCACGTTAAACGAATGAAAATATTTTTTTTATAATCTTCGCTTGTATCAAAATTTAACATCATTTGAAAGCCGTACACGATCGATATCTTGATAAAAGGAAATATTAAGAAATAAAAACGGTTTGTTAAGATCTATTAGAACTTGATCCTGCTAATCTGTTCGAGTCTACACACTTGACTCAAAATATAGTTTATTTCCTTAATATTTTATTTAAAAACTTTTTTCTTTGATAACTTTATCTGTTAAGATCTTTTTTCAGTAAATATTTTTTATTTTTTATTTCTCAGGACTTTTTAATTTTGACTATCCATGTAATTTTGTAACTAGCAGTGACTGGGTATAATTAGACGTGTTACCAAAATGTCTTAATTAAAAGATCAGATTTTTATATTTGAAATATATCTATGAAAAATAAGCCAAAATTATGATAAAAAAGTGGAAAAATTTTTAAAAGACGAAATAAAACCAAAAAAAATGAGAAGACTGAGAATCTAAAAAAAAGTTAATCTTATTGTTTACTTATGTTTTTTTTAATTATTTTAATAATTGACTCAAATAATATGATCGTATAATAAATTTGAAAATTAGACCAGCAGGATTAAAGTTTGTACGCTTGTTTATATAAAATTCTTTTCTTCCCATGTAATATAGATTATTAAACACAATTTATATTATATCCCGACGTTTTCTTCGCTCTTATCAGTACCATCGTAGTGTTGTGTAGTGGCTTTCACCACGACTTCACTATTGCGAAGAGATTCGAATCTGCCGTAAATTATCAGTCAAATAATATATGAATGCACGTTAGGAGTCACAAGATAGCCTTTGGAAAGAAACGGGAGCGAGAGAAGGTGAAAAACGAAGATCATAGTGCAGATAACATCGACGCAAAGGAGAAAAGGAAGCTGGAGAACAACAACGAAGGACACCTACGCGAGGTGACGCGTCAATTACGAGGACGGACGATGTTTCAGCATCGGTCGGACCTTCGAAGGATGTTTCGTGCGTATAAGAGCCTTAACGAAGTTCAAGCTAGCCTCAGTCGTGCGAAAAGCACAATAACGCCCTGCGTACGTATTGTCTTCTTTTGAATTATCCGACAATACGTGATGTGCGAAATATCATACCTATATCTATCTTTGTGTTATCCACGTGAAACAAAGACTTAAGTATCATAACTAATTGCAAGAGTGATAAATTAGAAAATGCTATGTAACTTATACGTTTTAAGGTGGAAAAACACATCTCGCGAAACATTCGCAGATGTATACAGTTAATTAAGTACATATATTATATAAATTAATGTACGTAGTAAACCTAAGAATATAAAGAGCGCGTGGAAAACCTGAGAAACGTAAATGTTCTAATACAACATGTTGGTGTCTCAAACCACCGAGTTCACACACATGCCAATTTTTCCTCTGTACTTTTGTTGACCTTTCTTAGAAGGGGCAGCACAGAAGAGGAGGCAGAGGAGCAGGTTCTCGAAGCTCGAATATTTCCCTATCTTGGGTTTCAGGGTCAGAATCGTGTTCCAATTAGATTGCACGGCGAGACTCTTCGCGTTTTTATCCTATCTCGCTTCATATACTCTCATTGCTCGTCCACCCTCGCCTTTGCCCAGAAGCTCTCCTTCTAATAAGAAGCGTTAGCTTATAAAGCGAGACGCGGCACTCGTGAGGATACATTTGAGCCATAATCGCCATTAGAATCACAGGTCACGGGAAGGGAGAGCCAATGTCTGAATATAAACGAGGACGAGTGCGCTATTAATCTGGCGTTACTATATTGTAAGATAAAAATACGTAGCACAATTACTGAGATAGACTGTATTCAATTCTAGCTTATCTAAGAACTGAAGTCATAATAACATGTGAAATATTTTTAATTAAATTCGATTTTTATATTCAAATTACACTAATAAAATTATTACAAGATTCGAAATCATTTTAAAAAAACTTCTTTATATTGAGTGACAGATACAAAGTAATTATGAAAATATGTTTTCAGTATACAAATCTGCAGGGTGTCTCTTGAGTAAGGTCGGAGCCGCATTGGGGGCGTAGAATGGGTCAAGGGGAACAAAAAAGTTTTATACCATTTTGCAATTTTCGCAATAGTTGACAAGATACCAACTAAAATTAATCGGCCAAAAAATGGCCGAATATTGGTCTTTAATAATTTTTTTCTCAAATACTATCAACTTTACAGAAAAAACTTTAAGAGACAAAAATTGTTTATTTTCTTCTCATAAAGTTCTGAGAATTTTTTCAGAATTTTTTAATACCGTATTTTCTCGTGATAATAAAAATAAGAAAATGCAGTACTAAAAGTTGATAAAAAATTCTGAAAAAATTCTTAGAGTTCTATGAGAAGAAAATAAACAATTTTTATCTCTTATAGTTTTTTTTTTTTTTTGTAAAATTGAGTAGTATTTGAGAAAAAAATGATAAAAGACCAACATTCGGTTGTTTTTAGTAATTAATATCTTTTTAACTGTTGCGAAAATTACAAAATGGTATAAGACCTTTTTGTTCCCCTTGATCCATTCTATACTCCCGATGCAGCTTCGACTTTACTTAACAGACACCCTGTATATAGTATTCGTCATCAATTCCGTTTTAGTAACAGTTAATAGTATCAAGGCAAATAAACGATGACGAAAAGCTAAATCGACGCGAGCTGAGTTAGAGAGGTAAAGTATCTGACTAAGAACTCGCGGTTTAACCGTACTATTTGTACTGCAAACGTGTTTCTCCCGGATTCATAAATATTAGAAGTAATTACTAAAGTATCACGTTTTAAAACAGATTTCTTGCATATCCGCGCATCATATCATCGCCGTTACGTATCAGTATACATATAAATGGAGAGTATTGTATCATATTAAAATTGTGACATTACGATGCAAAGGCGCACCACATAGTATCATTGAATTAACATGCAACGATGATACAGGAATTAATATGCAACAATAAGTCAGCCCGCTTTTGCATTAAGAAAATACCTTGCTGAACGATCAAAGATAGAAATGCGAGAAAATTTTCTCAAAGATTAATTTAAAAGAAATAAACCGATAAACAATGTAAGTATATGTGGTTTTTTCATTGAAGATTTTTTTCTAGCAAATTCTCATCGCTGTACCATAATTAGTACGTAACGAGAGAGAATTAAATTGCACCTCAATGTAAAGAATAAGTCTGCTATTAATCTAGGATGTGCTAGTATTGATTATAACGTGATCGTGTGAAATAACGCATTCGCGAGCACGCGTAATTGTTGGCAATTATTCATTAACGCGTATCCCTTTTGACAGACTTCGTCAATTAGTCGAGTCATACAGCGAGTAATTATATGATCTTTTCTAATGAAGGAGATACGCCGATGGGTCTTTATCGATATTTTTCCTGCGAAAACATTGTATTGCTTATGCTGTACAACAATTATTACAATAATCGATTTTTCAACGCAACTAGTTATAAAGAAAACTATCATTAAACATTCATTTTCGCTAACTATCACTTTTCTTTAATAACACGTTTAATAATCAACCTTGCTACCGCATAAATTAAAAGGCAAGCACGCTTAGGACAAAAAATTAATCGAAGCAATTGTTGATATATGCTAAAAAAAAATCTTCTTTACTTGCTACTTTAGGTAGAACTTTAACATTGCTGAAAGAAGCGTTATAAGAAACAAAAAAAAAGCGATAGAAATCATTTTATTTTGTTCATCGGATAATCAGAATTAAATTAGAAACACTTTAAACGAAAGAAACGTTATTTAGCGTTCACACACGTGGCTTTTTGCAAGATGAAATTTTCGTCAAACGTGATGAAATGATATCCGTTAATCAGTCTGGGAAGAATCCGTTAGAAACACGTTGCGAGAAGTTGAAGAAACTGTACCGTCTATTCAGTGAAGCGTAATTGTTGCCAGCCTGAATTTTTTCCTGTCGTTACCATCGTAACATTTTTCATACTCCGTCAATTAGCGACCGTGTCGAATACTTCTCATGCATCAGGTTTGTGTTCGCTGATTGTGAGAATTGTCTTCTCACCGGCTGTTCACACAACGAAAGTTATCCCAGGCTCTATCTAGTAATTAGGCCTCAAACATCCTTCTCGCGTAGTTTATGGGATTTTGACACATGAAATTTTTATTTCTAGGAATCGAATCCGGTCGATCAGACTCGGTAACTTCCAAGTGCAATAGGAAATCGTCGATCGCTGCAATCCAGTCCAATTCGCACGACATCAGAACAGATCGACGACGATCAGCATTCTCGCAAATGCAAGGCGCGCGCGACTTCTATTTAATCACGTCAAATGTACACGCGTGCGCGATAAATCGTTCGGAGATCGTCTAGAGTGAAGACTGTTGCTTAACTACTGTAGACACTTGCAGTGGATATCACGTAAATGGTAATTAAGAAGAAGCTGCGGGATAGAAGTGATCTGATCATCCTTCGGCAAGCGTGGCTCGATTTATGTGCGATAAAGCGTCACGATGGATGTGCACCGAAGTGGACATCAGTCGCATAATCCGAGATATTAAAAATCGTATAACTGGTTATCTTATAAGAATCAGTGAAATGTCTGCAAGAGAGTTTATCACAGAACTGGTTTATTGACGTCTTAATGGAGATTATTTTTAGTACGTTTTTTTTTCATGTTTACATAAAGAAAATTTTGTTACAAAATTGAAACTTTACGTTTTC
>NW_017304123.1:1421454-1425195 GCF_001594115.1 Trachymyrmex septentrionalis | reverse complement strand
CTGGTTTATTGACGTCTTAATGGAGATTATTTTTAGTACGTTTTTTTTCATGTTCACATAAAATCAAGAAAATTTTGATACAAAATTGAAACTTTACGTTTTCATAATGTAATGCCTTCTCGTAGCGCGATAATGAATTAATTTTCAAACCAAGTGGTGGTTTAATTTCTCGTACATGCTCATATTGCTTCGTATGTATTACTATAATGTTTCAAAATTACTCGCGAAGCTTAAGTTGATGCCTACTTGCAGTATCTTTATGCAGCGATTAATCGCTGACGTTTGATTCTGCTGCCTGGCGGCAATTTTGCAAATTCCCAGGAAATTCTCCCGGTTCCTGAAGCTGCGTGATAACGTCGTGGGATATTATGCGAGATTTCTCTTTCGAGGGAAGGTTGTAAACGCGGAAGAGCACCGGAGAAGCACCCAGGCAACGCCGAATCATCCATCATATCGCTTTTATCGTCGGAAACCACTCGGCAGATATGACGTACGATATGAAAATGTTATTGTTTATAGCCTAAAGTTTCAGATTTCTAGTAATCAGCTATAATTATTTCCTAGACATTGAACGGCGGACGAATGGCGAACAATATTCGTTCGAATTGTTAAAAATATAAACGGTGTTTTAAGTTACAATTAAACAAATTACTCGTTTTAAAAAACGAAGGTATTCATGAAAAATTCAAGACCCCAATTCACTTTTTCATCCTATCTTATTATGACTCTGAGAAAATAAAATTAAAAATTCTACGTTACGCGAAAGTAATCGAGAAGTTACTTTCAAAAGCGTCGTAGAAGCTACTTTTTTTTTTCAAACGTGTCATTTCCACTCGCGTGACTCGCGTCGTTATTTAAAAAATTGAAACGCAAGCAAACCTTCAATTTACCGTTTTGCAAATATCTACAACAATATCGGATCGTCCGATTTAATTACCGGCTACTTGGTATTTTCTCCCGAAGCAAGAACTACGTCACGGACTTACGTTAGCCGCGGAGAGGAATCGCAGCGCGCGGTCACGTTCAGAGGACGATATCGAAATGCTGGATCGTTCAAGATGTGCTCGTGCACATGTTCTTTCGTAATCTTTGCGACTTCCTTCTTCATCTTCTCTACGTATAATGCCGAAGAGAGGATCGGGTTCCTTTTCTTCCTCGTCCCTTCTCGGTACGTCGCGTTTGCTCGCTCATACTCCTAACCGGTCTAGCTAACGACTTCTATCTTGTGCATCGCAAAATAATGAAATTACGCGAAAAAGGGACGCGGTATTACGTTGGGCCATGTTTTGCAAGTACTTACACGCCGGCGCGGCGATAGCATGCAAAATAGAAGTTAAATTGGTTCCAATGAAATCTTATTTCATACTATAATTGTACGGAAGAGCACAAAGAAATTTTATCTACCGTTATAATTACGTTTAAACTTGAATTTAGCGTCATTGGCAATTAAGCGAAGCTTGTAAAAAAAAGTTATACCTATATATATATATATATATGTACATACACATATACATCATAGTACCGAAAAATAAGGTAAAAAAAAAATTAATGTGGATAAATCATCGTTCAATTGTAATTGTTAACTGCAACGTAATATCTCACGGAGACTCGACAAATGAGTTTTTTTTTTTTTAATAAAAAAGGAATTTGTAACAAATAATAATAATAATTTACTTCTACGTGAAAAATTGTTCGTACTATTTGACTGAAGAGGCGAGCGGTGCCGGCAACCGATCGCGCGACCAGGAGATTCGGCAGTTAAAGCCAATTTACGCGCCGACATTTTCGCTCCGTGAATTTTTGCCCCGCGGGCATTCCACGTTCTTAGCTGCTCCACTCTGCGAAATGACGCCGTTGTCGTAAGAGAGAATAATAATCGCATTCCGCGCGATGACGAGGCCGATAGACGCGAAAGGAAAGACGAGCGCAAAGTGCACCCGCCCGGGGAAGGAGGAAGTCACGAGTAATCCTCTTTCAAGAGTGATCTCGCGATGGGAGAGGAGCCAGATTGCCCTGCGCACGATACGCCGCTTTAATAGCATCCTGAACGTTTCCCCCGTAGGTACACTGTTAGAAATGTTCTTAAATTTCATTAAGTTTCTTTTAAGTTGCGCAATATAAACTTGATTTTTCACGACACACATTATATTAAATTAAATGTATTTGTAGCTAAAAAGTACATTTGTGTCCTAGTACATAAAATTTTATGTATTTTTCAGGAAAATTTATGAAATTTAACGTACACGTTCATTGCATTTAAGTAACTACTGTGACTTAACTTTCAGTTAAATCATTCATTACTTTTAATTTTCATTCATAACCACGAGCTTCACTTACATGTAAAGGAAGCTCGTAGTTACATTTCTAATAATGTATAAGAATACGTGGAAAAGAACGACGAAAACTGAGGCATAGTTAGATACAAAAAGAAGGGAAACGAAGAAAAATAAATGGATTAAATAATATGAATCGGTAAACTTTTTCCCAGTGAGTCAGTTCTAGGAGATAATTTCAAATACTGACATAGAATTTCAAACCTTCTGTAAATAATTATGAAAAATTATTTAGAAATAGTTTTACATTCAACTATTCTCAAGAATTCTTCCCTAAAATGCACAGTTCATTCTTTGACAAAATCACTATAAAATCATAAAATGTTACGGCAGTTTTGTCCTCCCAAATATAATTGATTATGTTTTTTTCATTTGCTTCTTATACTCCAGAAATAGTATTTTATGTTCCATACACATCTTTTTTTATGTTCTACGGTTTTCGCTGAACAACGAATACGGAGATTCGGCCGGGTGCAGAAAAGCTCTCTCCTTTTGCCGCAAGCTTTACGATCTTTTTATGATTAATACGGTCGAAGGGCCGCGATGAAGCGGCATGATCATTTTCGCGGTGATCTTTCCAGGATCTTTCTTCAAAATAGGAAAGGCATCCGCTAATTAAGGGTAATATCGGTGGCCAAGTCTCCCGTAAATATTCTGTCGTAAATGTCTATCGAGTCTTTCGGTCAAATTCTCTCGATCGAAAAATTATAAAAATTTATATTGCATGTTGAAGAACAGAATGCAATTCGCTGCGTTCACATTTCTATTTGTATCGCAAATTGCAATTAAAGTGCACAAAGAGAATGCAATCATCGGCTAATTCAACATTGCTTAAGCACATTGGCAACAATCGCAATTATCATAATCGTCTCTATCGTTACGTTGGCGTTACTATGTCGACAGAAAAGAAGAGAGACCCCTTCATTCATATTGAACGATAGAAATTGAAAATGTCGACAGTAATGTCGATTGATTCGATTTGCAATCCAATGAAAATATTTATCTTATTACATGCTTACACGATTTATATCATAATAAGTAAAAAAAAATTCAGAAATTTTATAAATAAAAGAAATTATATTAAGAGCTACGAGCCAAAACAAACAAATTTTAATGTACATGTGATACAGTTGACATTAAATAACACAAAAGTAAAAACCAGATAAAAATATGTCTACATAAAACTAACATTTCGACCCCCTTCGAGTCATTTTCAAAGTTATGAACTAATATGTATATAAAAACGGTTCACTAAAATAGGCTAACAAAGATAACTAATTATAGAAAACAATGACAAAAAATGATTAAAAGTAGACCTTAGTTGTTTTGGCCCTGATTTATGAATTATATGTAGTCGACGGAAAGTAGATCCTAGATTTACGTCAAACATTCAAAAAATATCACTGAG
>NW_017304123.1:1412653-1421354 GCF_001594115.1 Trachymyrmex septentrionalis | reverse complement strand
TGAAAGTATTATATATATATATATACACATATATAATATAAGTAAGACGGAATTTCAATAAAATATAAAAGAATACAAAATGAAATAGGTAAAGAAGATAAAGCAGAATATAATAAGATAAACCTATCTAAATGTTCAGAACCTAAAGTAATTAGTAAAAAAGAGAAAATACCTTAAAAATGCAATGCGCAGTCCAACTTAATAAAAGCGTAGTGTCAGAAAAAATTGTTGAGTCAAAGATTAATATTGTAATATATTTAAATTGAAGCAAACTTGCGATAAGGACCACTCTTTATTGTCAGTCAGTAAATAATGAAAAGTAACGACCAATAGGAAACTAAAGAAATCTGTATAGAAAGGGTAAAAGAAATTATGGTTACACATACACAGTTCTACGGTCCATGATATAACCGAAGGAGAAAGAGATTTTATAGTTATGATATCAAAGTTTCATTTCATCCAATTTGTATCCGTCAATTTCGATTCTCGATAAAGATGGATGTTCCATGCGAGAACTCTGATCCGGCGTAAAGAATGGTCAGGCAGAGTTAGTTAATCGAGGGCCGCGTTCGGGGCCTGCCTTCTTTACTGTTAGTCGATCAACGGTGGACTTGCGAACAAAGCGATCTTAAATTTATACGCTTCGGTTATCGCTTCCACGAAGAATTCCGACCGGGTTAGAGTTTACGAGCACCGACGCACGATAGAATGCGCACCGTGCCGCTTGTCGTGCACGCACGCGTGTATGCGTGCGTAAAATCGCGCTGCACACCGTGGAGTCCGCAAGAGTGCCAGAGGGTGTCAGAACGGAGGGAGGGAGGGGGGGGGTGCAGAGGGATGAAGAGAAGAGGGATGGTGGCACGAAAGACGGTGGCAAACGGTGGCAAAGCAAAGCGGTGGAAAGGGGAAGGTTTTATCGTCGCAATCAAGGGCGATGCGCGAAAGGCAAGGCAACGCTCTCCTGCTATTACGTTATGCCATGCCACTTCGGACAAGTTTATGACCGCAGGTGTACCGGTGTCCTCTTCTTTATCCTTATCCGTTTCCCTCCCTTTCTCCGTCCTTCCCGCATCTACCTTCCGTAGATCCATTTCATCTTAGATAATATCTTCTCACTGGAGCACTACTGTACTTTCGCGATCGAAGTCTTGTATCTAGAGCAATCACACGTGCCTCAATTGATTGCTGTAAATTTTACCCGAATAACTAAAGACAATTATACCAATAAACTAAAGATAATTATACCAATAAATGTTCAATTAAGAAAACATTTGGATAATTGAAGCCCAGTTTTTACTGATGAACAAGAATAGTTGTTTTATTAATATACTTTAAAATATGCTTTAATTAAAAGTCGATAATTAACATGTTGAGTTTGCATTTTTTAATATTACGAATTTATGTGCAATTGTAATTTACAATATAAGCTTGTTTACAACAACATTATATTATTATTATGCTTAGCCAGAACCTAAAATAGCTGAATATTCCGAAACTGTTTCCAGCGATAGACGGGTAAGATGCCTTTGAATTTGCTCGCATTTTCAATGATGTAGTCTCCGACATTCCTATCTCGATGCAGCCGAAAATTTTGTTCGGGATGTACACGCTCCGAGGCGGGGCATAAAGTAACTCCGTGATCACGTTTATGGGAACACGGAGGCGCCGAAGTCAAGAGGTCAATCGACTTCCACCAGGATGACCTCCCGGAGAAACAACGCGTCTCCCTGTGCCTCCGTGCATCGTCACGTGAGTACGGTGAACCCTTTCCCCATGCGTCCGACGCGTGCATACTACCGCGTGGTCTGTGCACATTCACTGATGAACACATACACCACCAACGCAAACGTGTGGACGGTCGTATCGATGCGTATTTTGCGGTTTTCATGCAAGGGAAGCTCGGTGAGAAACGCAAGGACGAGCAAAAAATTACCCGTGAAATATTGCCATCTGTATATATGATTTTTATCATGTAATAATATCACAAAAATTTTCTACGTAAAGAGAAATGGCAACTCTGCATTTTAATTTAAATTTACCTTCTAAATTGTCACATATCATCTTATTTCTCAAAATAAAATATATATACTGCGTGTAAAAATGTTCCTTTCTTATAAAAGATATGTACAAAGACGATGAATTATTATCTTGATGTTGTAACTTTAAAAAAGTTTGAGAATATTATAAACACGCTTAACAAAAAATTGAATATTAATAAAGAGGGAAATATAAAAATATAAAAATTAAAAAGCAATCAATGCAAATACAAAACAATGTAAGAATTAAATTTAGTAGTCGGTCTCACGATACGTTTTCGTAGAAAAATGAAGCAAAATACTATCTCGTTGCAACAGAAATACCGGCTCG
This sequence comes from Trachymyrmex septentrionalis, assembly GCF_001594115.1. Lineage (NCBI taxonomy): Eukaryota > Metazoa > Arthropoda > Insecta > Hymenoptera > Formicidae > Trachymyrmex > Trachymyrmex septentrionalis. The sequence goes on along the minus strand of NW_017304123.1, from coordinate 1,418,987 downwards.
TAAAATTATAGAAGCCAGTCAGTTAGAGCTCATGAAAATGTATTAAGATATGCAATATCGGCCTTTGGCCGAGCTTTCGAATACTATTCTTAACATTAAATACACATACGCGTTGTCTAGATTTTTTATTGGATCTAAGTACAATCTGAATATGTTTGCAAACGGCTAAATGAATATTTAGTTTTCTTATTGTTACATGGTTACGATGACATCTATAAATTAAATTATTCGCAATCTCGTCGAGTAATTAAAACTTTATAACAAGTATTCAAAATAATTACGTCAAATTAGCTCAATCAATGAACCGATTATGTATCAATAAGATAACACAACATATTGTAAGACAAACAATAATATATAAATTTGTAAATTTTATAACAATTATTATACGTAATCATATAAATAACTTTGTAATAATTTGTTTCGTTGGATTATTCGAATATTATTTTTATATTTGTATGCTTATTGCTCAACGTTGTAATTATGTTGTAAAAATGTCGGAATAGTCTTACAATATGTTCTAGTCTAGTTGATTCTTTTCGGATGAGAATAGATGCCTATATTACAATTTTGAGTTTAAATTTATATGCAAATATGTATGCAATACTAAATCTTACGATCTTATTCACGAGTAAGTAAAAACGTGACATTTGATATAAAGTATTTTCTTGTTATATGCAGGAAATTGAACTCTATTCCCTTACCCCGAATTATACCGGTTTCAATCCTTGCTCTCAGAAACAGCAATGAAGATATTTGTAAGGAAGTAAAAAGCTGTCGAGATGAGATCAGAAAGACAAATGACGTCCCTTTGTATATTCGGAAAGCGGAAGAAACCCGGCTAGAAACTTGTTTCACGAATGAGAATCGACCCGAAGAGATCTTGACTCGTTTCAGCATTGCGACCCTGAATCGTATCGCATTGGATCTAATTAAGAACGTTTACATTCACTCGTAAAACTGGTTCCCTCCGTGTTTATCACGTCAACGAGTTTCTTTATTCAAGTCTATTAAGGAGGCATTTCTAGAAATTATTTCTATCGTAATTGTGTTATGTCGATCCCTCAGAGAAAATCATTTCTGCAAATAATACAAAAGATCAGCGAGTATCAAACAGTACGTTATTTCGCAAGAGCGAGACAAAAAGGAATGAATTCTCATACGAGAATTCAGGAGCGCGTGGTGGCAATTGATAGGTTCATAAAAAAAAAAATAAAACTATCACGAAAGCAATCGTACAAAGTCGTCGAGATAGGCCTCGCAGGAACGATCCGATCGGGCCGAGTGATAATCAAATGTGCGTGCTCGCGCGTGTGCATTCGCGTAAGGTAGATATATTTAATAAGAGAGAGAGAGACCAAATAGAATGCGCGGTAAGGAGAGGAGAATCGAGAAGAACCTGATATGGTAATGGTAAAATATGAAGAATACGAGAAAGGGTTGCCGCGAGAGTTCGTAGATGGTATCGAGTGGAGAAGGGAATATATAAGGACCGGTGGAAAAAGAGCGGACGTAGCGAGGAAAAAGGAGGGACGAAGGAGGACAAGGGAAGAAGGAATAAGGTATCGGTGCACGGCGGGCTTTACGAGCGACTCGATGATTCTTCGCGGTCTCCGGAAGGGGGGGAGGGGGGAGGGGGTTTGCTCGATGAGATTCGCGCCAGGGTTCTATCCTTCCATCGCGCCCGCAAGAGCAAACGCAACACGGTTCGATTTCTACGGGGTGCGGTCCCCCCTTTCTATGGGGAGATGCCGTCTCTCCCTGTCAACGTCTACGTCGCATCATCGACCGAGGCACCCCTATTGTCTTCGAACAGGAATACCGCGCATCTGCTTTGCCAATTGAGTGACCCACGTGAAACTCGAGGACGGACTCAACGCAGGGATGAAATTAAAAAGGTGGAAAGACTTGAAATTGATCGGTTGATCGGACGACCGCCGTAAATAAATAGAAACGTTCCGTAAATATATTTTTGGGGGGATGCAGATTTTAGATACGAAAATAAATTAGCACCGGAAGGGAAAGATCCTGAATTGACGTAGAAATGCACGCAGAAATGTATCACGTCTATTTTTGTTTTTTTGTTTTTTTTTTCTTTATTATACTTGTGATTACGTTTCGAAAATACATTACTCGAGCAATTTGAAATGGAAAAACGTCGAACTGTCGGTGTGGCACCGCGATGCAAAACTTGCTCAAGTACGACGATCGGTGTGCGATTCAACGAATTCCTTACAATTAATCCAGATTTATATTCAGCGCGATGGCGAGCCGCGCCCGATTCCGGCTACTTCCATAGCAGCGTCCAGCTCACTTTACACCGCGTGGGTGTGGATTTATCGTTCCACCGGAGATGCAGACAAAAGGGGCAACAGCCCTCTCTCTATCATCCGGATAAATAAAAGGTGCCCACGAGGAAGATATCTCATAGAGGTTCATCTTCTACCATTTCATTTCCCATATAAAGTTCAATGGACTATTCTACTTTGTGATTATTTTTTTCATCGTAACTAAAAGTAAATTTTAATTCATAAAATTCATAAAATTTATAAATTATTCTTCTGACGTTAGACGAGTGACTTTATACAGTAAAACGTTCACTTTTATTCAGCCTTCGAAGTTGAGGCTATTTTTAGCTTTTGAAACAAGTAAAATTACAGTGTTCTCTCATACACTCTTCTTATATTAAACAGACAGACAAATCAGTACAAGTATTACATACTGTTGTCGAACGAATAGAAAACTAAATATTAAATGTAAAATCCTTCTCAAATTATTACCTATTCTGTTGAACATTGTAGGTGTAAATCAAACGAATATTCTATTAAGCATTCATTATATTGTTTGTTTTAATATTGTAATAAAACAGCTGTATATTAATAATGACGATTCAATAGAGTATTAATTTGATTTATATCTGATATTTAGTTGGTATTACGTCTGATACGTCAAATACGTTATAATATTTCGCATCAATGTAATTTATATTTCACAGAAGGGTGTAGTACATTATTTTATTCGCGCCCTGATTTCGGACCGTTTCCCCAGAGATTCGTGTCTCGCGACATATCGAGGCCTCGATGAACGAAAAATGAAATCGAAAGGGGTTCCACGGCCCATCTGTGCGATTTGACTAAATCGTGGGAACGTAACTAGTGTCCACGAAACTCATACGTCACCACGCAAAATGCCAGACTGACAATATATTTTGTTAGCTTGTTATAGGCTGTTCATATCTCATATACATGTAACGTAATAGTGTATAAATTTTCGCACGGCAATTTCTGTGCAAGCAATGACTCGCGATAGTTTCTGAGCAATGCGTTTGCATATAGAAGATATAAAAACATACGAACGCTGATGTAACGCTTCGTTCTTCGAGATTTCTAATTCTTATGCAAATAGATTGGTGGCCTTTATCTCAAGAAGAGGGCACTGACAGGCACCAGTGTTAAACAAAATCGTTACTTTACGATCATCGTATGTAGTAAGTGAATGTTACATTTTCCTCACATCGCAAGTTTTACAATCTGCAATTCGGAGGACCAGATAGAGGCCAAGAGTTTTCCAGCTTGGAGTCACGTCTCGTCTACAGCAGCGGCTCGAACTCATTTATCGTCTCTCCTTCCAGCCCTTCCCAGAGCTTATGAGAATGAAACGTTAGCGGTATACTTGTATCTCTGTGGCCACGAGCAGCCATGGACAACAACGACCAGTATCTGTCACTGTCGCGAGGAACTGCGGGCTGAGCATCCAGTCCAAGATAGGTGTCTCCACGTCTCTCGGAAGCTCCTCTTTCTCCTTTTTTTTTTATTTTTTTTTTGTTTTGTTTTTTGATTGGACGACTGATTTGTTTCGACATCAGCGGGGGTCGAAACAAGCGAGACAACGTAACTCATAATGACTTTTAAGATAACCACATCAGAATTCAAGCTCAAAAATATGTTGTGAAAACAAGTAATTATTTAATCTATCCAAGCATCTCTTACCCATAATTAAATTATTAACATTGTAAAACGTCGCAAGTGAATAATAATTGAAATACAAGTTTCGAGCGAATTCATACGTAAAATCAACTTTTATGAATTCATATTACTTGAACTTTTAATCGATGACGCAATTACGGGAACCAAATAGATAATTAATATATACGTTGTTCACATTTATAATAGTTTCTTTTTAACCGGCACAATAACAGAAAGTAAACTGAAGAAGTGATTTGCTTTTTCCGCAGAATAAAACATATTGTATGTAAAATAAGATTATATAATTACAGCGATAATTTTCGTCGGTTTAGCGATGGAGAAGGCAATTAATTCTTCCACCTACGATGGGAAAAGCCAATTGTTATACCATTTGCTACCATTTTGTGTCACCTTGCCGAGTATTCTACGGAAACTCCTACGTATGTGAGTCACTTACAGAGTTGAGAAGATTTAGAAGAAGCGAGAGAATGTAGTGACGACACGTTGGACTGCACGATGAAATAGATCCAGACCAAGTCCCATGGACAATGCGAGAGAATGAAGGCATACATGATATACATCACGAGGACACTTGTTAGATGTCATCGTACGCGCCTACTTTATTGCTCGACTGTTTGCTGTTATTAATTATGCGACAACTGGGAGAAGAAATTTTTACGTCCGATTGGAAGAGGACACGAAGAAACATATTCAAGAAGATACAAGGAAGAAGGTATTAATAATATTCACAAAGGAGACAAAACGGGTCGAGAGAGACGCGGTCGCTTAGAACGGTTTAGCCTGCGAGAAGAATTAGAGAGATTCAATTAAGTCTTGCTCGATTAATAGAGAACGATGTAACCGAGAAGTTATAATAATATTCTTTTCCTTTTTCCCTCTTCCCGAGCGACGAGTGGCACGGCTGTGTGGATGAAATCGTTTCTAAACGTTTTCTAAAAGACGTTTCTACAGACGATTGCGGTGCTACACTAGGTGTGGGTGGTGAGAGAGGTACGCAAATACCTCGGCGTTAAAATTCGTGTACCGTTGCACGAATGGTAGATGCAAGACGACACGTGGGAACGAAGCGCAAGTTATCGTGCATCGATGTAATAATTATCAGCAGATCGATCGCGACGCGTGACGGAAAACCCCGGGTCAATTATTCGCTCGTTTCCGGGTACCGTAAGTGAAGTACCGCTTTCTTATTCGGCGAGCATATACAAGAAAGAGATTGTGATGTACATGTGTACAATGCCTACGTTCCGGTTAAATAGGCGAGAGAATGTTAGATATTATTGGCAAATGTGTTACAGAGAATTCGATTGACAAACAATGTGTATTCTGATATTCCACAACCAGTAAGTATTAATATTTTCAATATCCAAAATTAAAGTAATTAAGAAATATTCAGGATAAAAGAGTCATTATAACATGTTTATTAAAATCTCTTCAAAATAAATTACTAAAATATTTCAACGTTTTTTTATAAAAATTTATCATGAATATTTTCTATTTGTAAAATCTTAAAAAAAATTTTTTTTTTTTAATGTATACGTTGTAAAATGTACTGTCTATATGTATATATAAACGAACGATCATATTAACATTTTTTAAAGAAATCTAGGAATTTTGAAATGCACGTAATAATAACTGTGAAATAAAATCAAAACGGGCATTTTTACTCGGCTTCATCTCTGTTCTTCTATCTTTCTTAATACATTGAACAAAAAAATTATTAAATCTTAATATATATTTTTTAATAGCATCAACTAAATATTTATTTACAGTAAATAAAAATTCACTCAATAAAAAATAATAGTTAAATGAAATTAATGGTTCTTGTATCAAAGATGAATGTGTGTTTACGTTTAGTAAATATTTAATTAGCACTATTCGAAGTAATATTATTAAATTTTAGTACATTTTTTTCAGTGTATGTACATGACATACTTTTGATCTTATGAAAAAATTCGCGATAGAAAGAAGAAAGCAAAAACGATGAAACAAACGCACATTTCATTTTGCAAATTTTGTCCTCTCCGACCTTTCGTCGATCCTTCGATCGCCATGCAACGCACTTTATGTCCACGCAATAGCATAAATCAGCTTGAGAACGAATAACCATCCACCTCGCTCTTCCATTGCATCCCAATGTATAGTCTATTCACGCATGGATAATATTCCACCGTCTACGTGCGGACCACGCAACTATTTTACGAATAGTCTAAATATAGACTATAGACATTACGTTATGGTTAATGTAGCAATTTTATCTTTTTTGAAAAAAACATAAGATATAATTTATTTTTCCGTACACACACACACACACACACACACACACACACACACACACACACACACACACA